>NW_028024953.1:0-631 GCF_054177405.1 Leptonychotes weddellii
GGGGACTCATGGAACCATTGTGTCCCTCACTGCTAGAAGAGGCTCAGGGCAGACTTAGGGCCCGGAAGCCAGCAGTGAGAGGGCCCCATGGGCCCAGGTGGTCCATGGCACTGCGGGTCACCGCAGGGAGAGCCCTGAATGCCAGACCCAGCAGTCAGGATTTATCAGGAAGCAAAGCGGCGCCGCTGAAGTTTTCAGCACAGGGGAGGGGAGTGGTCAGCTGAGGCTGCCGGGAGGGAGCAGACTGGAGGCCCCAGCTTGGGCAGCAGCAAGGGCCTGGGAGGAGTGGGGGGGGCCGGGTTTCAGGGAAGAGTAGATGAACTACAAGTGCTAGCTCCCTGGGGTCATTCCTGGCTGCCCCTCCCTGTCGGGGCAAGTACTGACATGTTGATGGTGTGTTAAACCCCTTGCATCTTCTTTGAACACAAAACAAAGCAAGCTTGGAAGAGGGTCAGGACACAGTGCCCCCCCTGCCTCTCTCTGGACGCGCCAGCACCAAATGCCCCGGGCAGGGGATGCCCAGAGCCAGGCAGCGGGGTGCAAAATAGCAAGAACAGGTCCAGCATGGGGAGACAGAGCTGTCACCTGGACAGCAGAAGGGCTGACGAGGAAGCAGGTGTCCCTCGGGGGG
>NW_028024954.1:0-631 GCF_054177405.1 Leptonychotes weddellii
CTTCTCAAAAAGACTGCCACAAGCACCCCACTGATTGGACTGAGCTAGCCCAGTCCTGCTTTAACCCAGTCAGACTCCCTGCCTGATATGTCTACCAAAGAGACTGTAGACTAAATACAAGTTCAAAGTGAATGACAAATGTCCCTACCCCTTTCAACAAAACGACATGGCAGCCCAACCTATATTCAGGGTCTTTCCTGTATCTCACCTATTCCCTTCACAGGGAAGCCTTTTGCCTTTGCCCCCGGGAGCCCTGCAGTCTGTCACTCTGCATACCCTGGATATGACAGCATATACCAGATGGCCACAAGATTAGCTGGATTTGTGAGTGATTACCAATTAAGTTGCTGATGTGGAAGAGGTAACAGACAGCTAATGCAAGGAGTTGAATCCCAGGCTGAGAGATTGAGATCTGCTACAACAGAACTAACACAGATTTTTGAGAAGAAAAAAAGGACAAGACAAAAATAGTATTCGAGATGATATACTAGTAGCAGAATGTAATGTAGACAGAGGATGGAAAAGACTGGGGAGAGAAAAAGAGCATAAATACAGATCTGTAATAAACAAATAATTGGCCTAGAATAAAATGGTAGTTCCGTCACAAAAGCAAAAGATAAGATAAATTTTA
>NW_028024955.1:0-631 GCF_054177405.1 Leptonychotes weddellii
TATATCAAAATATCAAGTCTCACTTTAAATATATAATTTTTTTCAACTATTCCTCAATAAAGCTGGAAGAGAAAGAATGTAATAAAGAGTATACTCTTAAAAAAGAGAGAGCAATGATACTTAAAGTCTCTACTCTTTGATAACCTGTTTCCTTTAAACATAAATAGCCAATTAAGTTCTCAAATAAAACCATTATTACGTAAGTTTTCCATATCAGTTTAAATTCATGGCTTTAGAGCTATTCATCAAATGGTAACTTTCTCACTATAACTTTTCACTTGGGAAATAGAAGGTTTTACTTATTCTTTTAGAGTTATAATGTGGTTTGTCCTTGAGCAGAATATGTTCTTAAAATATTCAATCTCAGATTTTCTCATACTCATTTGTATGCAAGCATAAAGAATTCAATCCTTCAATTCATTTTATTTAATGATGTAAATATATACTCTCTGGTAGTGGCAATTTTTTTTTGTAGTTTTACAAAATGTTTTTTTTCTGTAAAATTTTACTTGATCCCTTAACCAGACATTTTTTTTTTAATTTTTTTTTATTCTTATGTTAATTCCCATACATTACATCATTAGTTCTAGATAAAGTGTTCCATGATTCATTGTTCGTGCACAACACCCAG
>NW_028024956.1:0-631 GCF_054177405.1 Leptonychotes weddellii
AAAAGAAAAAGAAAACCACATTCTCCACATCCACTAAGCACCTGGATTCAGCTGTGCCTGAAGCTTGCATAGTTATGAAAGCAAATAAATTGCCTTTTGACTTGCTCGAGTTTGCTGGGTGAGTGAACACAGACAGGAGGATGCAGGCCACCTCCCCGCTCCAGCCCCAACTGTGCTCTGGCCCTGGTGGGGGGTCTCCATGCCAGTCGGACTCTCTCACCAGGGCGGTGGCGCCCACGAGGGACTCCTTGGCCAGTGCATGGCGCACGGCAGAGAAGAGGCCTGGGAGGTCTTGCCTCAGGTAGAGCACCTCGCCCACGCCACCCGTGAAGTCCACGAAAGCCTCATTCATGTGGCCGCCTCTCATCACCTCATAGGAGCTGTGGAGCCTGTGGGAGCAGGGGTGCGGTGGGCATGTCTGAGGCATGGACGAGCGTCTCACACACACCTCTGGGACCTGGGACCTCGGTCCCCGGCTGTGGGGGGGCCCAGGGACGATCCCTGACATTTGTAGACTGACGTGGGCTGGGGTTCACTCTGGAAGCCCTTGGAAATCGGGCCTGTGGTCCCTGGGCCACTAGGACTGTGGCCTTCGGGGGTGGGGGGGCGGTCATCGGAGAGGCTTGGTCAG
>NW_028024957.1:0-10771 GCF_054177405.1 Leptonychotes weddellii
AAAAAAATATTTTATTTATTCATTTGAGAGAAAGCATGAGCAGGGGGAGGGGCAAAGGGTGAGGGAAAAGCGGACTCCACTGAGCAAGGAGCCCTACAAGGGGCTTGATCCCAGGATCTTGAGATCATGACCTGAGCCGAAGGCAGACACTTAACTGACTGAGCCACTCAGGCACCCCTATTCTATTCTATTATTCTATTCTATTCTATTCTATTCTATTCTATTCTATTCTATTCTATTCTATTCTATTCTACTGGTAAAACAGGGAATCTGATTCCAGTTGGTCATCACTACATGCTAATTCTTTAAATTCTAATTCAGTATGGTGAATATGGCATGAGAAGCATGTGTAAGGTACAAAGGTAATACAGAAGAAGGACTGAATACTGTTATCTATAGGGTCTTGGAATATTTCCCAGAGGTGGTGGTATTTAAATTAGGCACTTTAATAAAGTTTGCAGAATTCTCTTATTTGGCAAACTTTAAAATGTATATAGTTGATTTCAACTCTTTTAACTGAATTAAGTATCCTTTGATAACATCCACAATGGACAAAGGGACAATAGGAAAGGGATAGAAGGAACAAGGATCACCCGGTCCTATAACTCCTCCATGCCCAAAAGCCAGCACTTCTCCATGGTCAGCACTCCTCTGAGTTCAGAACCGAAGCTTCTCCAGGGACTGGGACTAAGACCTGGCACTCAGGGCATGTGCTGTGCGGGTAGTCATGTTGCCAATGACAGCTGTCAGTCTGTCCCCCATTCCAGAACATTCAAAAGTGCTTTTCACTCTCCATCTAACAAAACAGACCAGCTTCGCAATGGACTCTTTTCTTCAGTTTGTAGCAGAAGATGGTGAACAGGGGTGGAGATTATTTACAGGCATATTTTCCCCTGTCTTTTTTGTAGAAGGAATGTTCAGTGATACATTCTTTTTTTTTTTTTAAGATTTTATTTATTTATTTGAGACAGAGAGAATGAGAGAGAGAGAGCACATGAGAGGGGGGAGGGTCAGAGGCAGAAGCAGGCTCCCTGCTCAGCAGGGAGCCTGATGCGGGACTCGATCCAGGGACTCCAGGATCATGACCTGAGCCGAAGGCAGTCGCTTAACCAACTGAGCCACCCAGGTGCCCCAGTGATATCATCTTACCTAGTTAAATAATTTTAATGAGTGGAAGCATTTTTCTGAAAGGATGTCAGTTGACAATATAAAGTACTGTTGTAATTGATTATTTTGAACATAATTACTACACTGTAGGAAGTCCCTAATACAGTTTATTCCCACAGGAAAAAAATAATCAAAACAAAGATTTTTTTTTAAGTAGCTTATAACCAGCTTCCCCTGTTTTATCCCAACCCCTCTAGTTTTATGAGATGACAAAACTTTAAGATCTATTCCTTCACCAAAGTTTTCTAGTGAAAAGAAGAAATTCCAAGTGGAACAAAATCCGTGTGCAGAAACAAAGAATTAAATAAATAATAGTGTTTGGGTGTGCATGTGTGTGTGTGTGTTTGCACATGTATGTGTGTTCATGGAACGATACTGTAGAAGGAGCTGGTATGAAAGACCTGCAGATAAGACTACAAGAGGTAGGCAGTGTTCATTTGATCACACAGCTGGTATCCATGAAAGTGGGCTGGAGACTTAAACTTCAGAATGTTTTTCAAATGGAATATGCCACAAATTAGAGGTAAATGACATCTGTGTGGCTGGTTGTAAGCAAGATTTTCTTTAAATAAAATAAATTGTAATGGTACATACCAGTTTGTCACAAAAAGATAGTTGGTTTTTGAAACCTTTGTTTCATGATAGATGATGATGATGATAGATATATGATAGATAGATCTGTGCAGATAGTTACATGATTATGTGTGTTTATATTGTCTAGTAGCATCAAATATATTTCCTACTGTTCTAATGAACAAGAGTTTGGGAACCACCATTATAGAAAGTTGGGGAAAAAAAATGTTTACCAGTAGTTTATTACACTCTGCTTCTCATTTACATTCATTAAATTAAAAATCAGTGTGTGGGAGAATCACATGCAATTAGATAGCAAAAGAACAATAGCAATCATGTATCTACCATCCCCAATTTTAAATTGATGAGATAGAAGCTAGGCCCGAGATGCCAATGTCTGTCCAAGGTCACACAAGTGACAAGAGAGCTGTGATCCAAGCTCAGGGCATGTCCCCAGTTTTCTGGTTGCTGCTATTCTACCAGTTACCTCCATCTTCAAATCTTCAAAACTAACTAAAAAGCTGCCAGAGTTAGGGGGAAACATCCCATTTGCTATCTATAACATGCAAAAATGTGTTTTTTAAAAATAATGGCAGAGCTGGGGCGCCTGGGTGGCTCAGTTGGTTAAGCGACTGCCTTCGGCTCAGGTCATGATCCTGGAGTCCCTGGATCGAGTCCCGCCATCAGGCTCCCGGCTCGGCTAGGAGCCTGCTTCTCCCTCTAACCCTCCCCCCTCTCATGTACTCTCTCTCTCTCTCATTCTCGCTCTCTCAAATAAATAAATACATCTTTAAAAAAAAATAATGGCAGAGCATACATATACTTCATACAATGGGTGTTCATTTTAATTCTAGAAATTGTATGTTCCCGTGACCATTTTTATGCTACCTCGTTAGTCGATGTTCTGAGCACTGTTGTCACTATGAGTCCTGTATCCAAAGGTGCCATTCTGTGCACAAAGCTGAGCTAGTGTGGTTGAAGCAATAATTTAAGTGATGATACCAGACTGGTATGATTGTAGCAAGTGTAATGAATTATCTTTTTTCCTATGGGCAACAACTTGACCCTAGCAACTAACACAATCCATCACCTGCTGGCAGGAGACCAAGAGCAGAAGGAGAAGTGATTGGAAACGATATCATCAGCTCAGGAGTTTTGTGCTCAGTAAAATACGGAAGAATTAAAGTAGACTCTCAAAATAAATAGTATTTCTGCAAACCAAGGTCTGATTTTATACAATAAAAGAGAAAAGAGATTATAATAGGATCTATTTTATAGCAACTAAAAGTGACCTATAACTAGGATAAAAATGTGTTTTCAAGGATTTTTTTACAGTAAATAATACATTGCTTAAGATTCAGAAATATCTCCCTAGACTATAATAATTTTCTTAAAGATAAGACAAATAGTAAAAATATGTATGTGGTGTTTAAAATTTGTAAATTTTGATGTAGGAATATTTTATTTTTATTTAATGTGAAAAAATTGAATGTAGAAAGTAGCTATTTTTGTATACACTCAAGACAATATTTCCTATTATAAATGTACCTTTTGTGTGTAATATGCTTGTGTTGCTCAGTGTAATTACAAAGCCAGAAGAAAGTGGATAGAGAAGAGTAGAGTAAATAAGATTGCAGAAAATACTTTTATTGTATTAAATTTTAAAAATGTTTCTAAAATTCAGAAAACTTCAAAGATTAACAGTAAAAAGGCTGACCTCATCACAAAGATATTACCAACTACTATTCTATATATTTACTTCACAGTTTTTGAGGATTCATTGCTTTTGCCACTTGCTGTATTGATGAAGTACACATCGTTATTGAATGTGTTTTTATTTAATATTTACAATGTAATATCTTGCACTTGTTCTGGAACTTTCTTTTTTGCCTTATCTTGTTTATATAATCTAATATATGCAGGGAGTTCAATCATTTGAGCAGCTTAATAGAACTCCATCATAAGAGTGCACAAAGAGTAACTTAGTTTTGTCACCCCTTCATACTGATTTAGGTTGTTCTTAATTTGTCAGAACAGCAAATAAAGCATGCGGGCTTCTGTCTCCACTTGCGCTGATGTAAGAGATCCTCCATGGTGAATGCTCAGGCTGCTACCCACTCTCCGAGCCGTAGCCCATTATGTTAAGTAGGTACGTCCAGACCGTTGGTTGGCAAAAGGGATTCCATTCAGGCTAAACTCTCACCAGACTTGCACAGATACTTCTGTTCTCTCACATCCATGCCATACTCATTGGTCTTTAATATTTTGCCATTATAATAGGGTAAACAAATACTATCTCATTTAATTCACAGTTCAACAATCATTAGTGAGAACATCTCTTTGCAAATTTAGTCACCGTTTAGTTTTCTATGAATATCCTGTTGAAATACTTTGCCTAACTTCCTATTAATTTGGTCCTTATTTTATGGCTGTATAAGGATTTTTTAAAATACTCTAGGGGCGCCTGGGTGCCTTAGTCGGTTAAATGTCTGACTCTTGGTTTCAGCTCAGGTCATGATCTCAGGGTCCTGAGATCGAGCCCCAAATAGTGCTCCATGCTCAGCGCATAGTCGGCTTGAGATTCTTTCCCTCGCTCTCCGCCCCTCCCCCGCCTCACGCTTGTGTGCATGCACATTCTCTCTCTCAAATGAAGTAAGTACGGAAATAAATAGTATCTTTAAAAAAATACTCTAGATAACATCAGTCAGATATGTCAGGCTAAATATCATATTTTTTAAGCTTTTATAGTGGTTTTCTTGTAAATTACATAGCTTTAATTTTTGGTTAATTTTCCTTTTGTATGATGTATGGGTTTAGAAAATATCTTTTTTTTTTTTTACTTTACTATACAAAGGATGATTATAAGTAGTTTCTTTTTTTTATTATTATTATGTTATGTTAAGAAAATATCTTACTCCAATTTGGTATGTTCCTTTTTACTCTTTGTTAAATAAGGAATGTTATCTTGACTAGGTGGTTAATAAGTTGAAAATGTTTTCTTTTTTTTTTTTTCTTGTGTGTCTAAGAACATTTTGTTGTTCAACTTTTACAATTAGTTTTGTATTTTGGAATAATGTGGAGATGTTACAGATAACACAGAGAGTTTCTGTAATTCCTCCACCTAGCTTCCCCTAAGGTTAATGGCGGGGGGGGGGGGCATATTTCAAACTAAGAAAACAGCATGGGTACATTACTATGATCTAAAATCTAGACTCTATTCAAATCGGACTCATTTTCCTACTAATATCCCTTTTCTGTTCCACATTCCAATCCAGAATACCACACCATACTCAGTCATCATGACTCCTTACTCTCTATGACAGTTTCTCAATCTGACTTTTCATCCCCTTGACAGTTTTGCGAATTTCTTGTAGGTCGTGCCTCAATTTGGGTTTGTCTGATTTTTTTCTCATTGTTGGACTATGGTTATGGATTATGGGAAAGGAAATGACAAAGTGAAGTGCCTGATATCAGAAGATCTATGTTAACACTGTGACTTATTACAGATGATGTTAAGTTGGTCACTTGGTTAAGGTGGTGTCTGCCGGGTTTCTCCACTGAGAAATCATTATTTTTGTTTTCCATACTCTACTTTTTGGAAGCAAGTCACTAAGCCCAGCCTAAATGCGGGGGAGGGGGGGTGGGCGGGAAGGAAGATTGGATTCAGCCCATCTCCTGGAGTGGGGGAGAGTATTTACCTGTATGTTGTGAAATGCTTCTCTACAGAAGATTTGTTCCTTCTGCCCCATTTCTTTCTTTCTTTTTTTTTTAAGATTTTATTTATTTATTTGAGACAGAGAGAATGAGAGAGAGAGAGCACATGAGAGGGGGGAGGGTCAGAGGGAGAAGCAGACTCCCTGCCGAGCAGGGAGCACGATGCGGGACTCGATTCCGGGACCCCAGGATCATGACCTGAGCCGAAGGCAGTCGCTCAACCAACTGAGCCACCCAGGCGCCCTGCCCCATTTATTTCTATATTCAATAATTTATTTATATCACTATAGACACATGGTTATTTCTTTGGGTTATAATTCTGTACTGTTTCTGTGTATTTTTTTGCTCAAATTGGTTTAGCTTTGACCATTAAAAATGCCTTCAGGTTTGCTCCTACATCTTTTTGACATGTGGACCTCCTGTTTTTACACATGTTCTTATTTTTGACACTACTAGATGTTCCAAGCTCATGTTATATTTCCACTGTCCTGACCCTAGAATCAGCCATTTCTCTGAGATACAGTAGTCCCTCTTATAGGAGAATGATATTTGAAAATTGAGTTCTGGGGACCAGGTAATTGTCACTACCAAGATGTCACTGTCTAGACCCTCTCTTGCTGCTCAATTTTAATCTGTTAATTATATTAATAAAGTTTTCAATGTTAAACTATCTATGCATATGGAGCCTCAACTTAATCCTCTGAGCTCTTTGTGACTTATATTTCTTATACATAAAAGTATGATAATAGTATCTTCCTCATAGACTTGCTCTGAGTAATAAATGAAATTATATATTCAAAGTATGTAGAAGTATTCCTGCTACATAGTAAGTACTCCTTTAGTTTTACCTGTAATTATTGTAAACCCTAACATAGATATATGGCAGGTACATCATAGAATTCAGTTTGTAATTATTTTATTAGTTTATGCCAATGTAATATAAACATCACATATATATATATATATAAAATCTGTGGATTTCTCAAACTCTCTATGTAGGGGTACCTGGGTGGCTCAGTTGTTAAGTGAATGCCTTTGGCTCAGGTCATGATCCTGGAGTCCCAGGATCAAGTCTGGCATCAGGCTCCCTGTTTATCAGGGAGTCTGCTTCTCCCTCTGACCTTTCCCGTTCTCATGCTCTCTCTCTCTCATTCTCTCTCTCTCTCAAATAAATAAATAAAATCTTAAAAAAAAACCTCTCTATGTAATTGATTTATTTTAAATGTATATATTTTGAGACTATGATCTAGGGACATGAGGTTTGATGGATTTTATAGATGCTGATGGACTATATCTGAATTATTAAGTAATGTGTTTAATAGAACCACTAATGCTATTTCCCTTAAATAATATTTTCTCAGATACAGTATTTTCTTTGGTATATACTTTATCAGCTATCACATTGCTATAACATTTCTCTTTTGATTTATTTTTATTTTGTATGTTATATTTTCCTAAGGCTTATAATCTTTCTCTCTTTTTTTTTTAAGATTTTTTATTTATTTATTTGAGAAAGAGAATGAGATAGAGAGCATGAGAGGGGGGAGGGTCAGAGAGAGAGGCAGACTCCCTGCTGAGCAGGGAGCCCGACGTGGGACTCGATCCCGGGACTCCAGGATCATGACCTGAGCCGAAGGCAGTCGCTTAACCAACTGAGCCACCCAGGCGCCCGGCTTATAATCTTTCTGAGCTAGATTTGTATTAGGTTTTATTTATAAAAAATTTATCATTGTTCCTCTATTCATTTGCCATGTCTGACCATGTCTGTGATCAAATATATGGTCTCAAAATTAGCAATTTTTGTCACTAGGATTTAATTTTGTAATCTTAATTCATGCTAATTACTTTGTTCTTACTAACTTTGCCTAATTCCTTGCTTCCTGTTAGAATAATATCCATGTGTTAGTACCTTAGGTTGCTCTAACAAAATTCCACAGACTTAGTGTCTTAAACAATACACATTTGTTTCTCACAGTTCTACAGGCTGGGAGTCCAAGATCTAGATGCCACTAACTCACTTCCTGGCCAGAGCCCTCTTCCTGGTTTGTAGAAGGCCATTTTCTTTCCTTCCATGCCTGCACATGGAATGGTGTCTTTCTCCTCTCTCTCTCTCTCTGTCTCTCTCTGTCTCTGACTTTTCTTACATAAAACCACTAATCCCATCATGAGAGCTCCACCTTCATGACCTCATCTAGCTCTAATTACCACCTAAAGGCCCTACCTCCTAATCCTGGCACATCAAGGGTTAGGGCTTCAACATGTGGATTTTGTGGGGGAAATAATTCAGTCTGTAGCCATCTGTTTTCTTCATTTTGATTTCTCTTTTTCTAGTTTAACATAAGCTATATTTCTATTAATTGGTTCTTCTCCTTAGATTATATATATATATATATATATATATATTTAAATCCTAGTCTGAAATTAATTGATATGCCTATTTTCTCAGAGAAACATGAGCTTCCTAGAAAGTTTTCACAGAATTCAACTCCCTCATCTCCCTTATTATTTTTGACTAATCTTGTACTATATGTTTTTAAACTTCCAAATTTTTCATTATTGCTGGATATATTTAATACATTCTTAGATGTACCAACTCGGTAACAACTGATTTGTTCACTACTGTTTCTTCCCCTACTCCTTTTTTTGTTTGTTTATTAAAATATGTTCTCTTCACTATTTATTTCAGTATAATTACAGGAATATGAAATTTCTTATTATTTGCATAATTTACTCAACATGGTAGTTTGGATGATGTGTTAGTTGGTTCTGGAATTCTAAATTAAAATTTCATTTTCGGGGGATGGTTTTTCCTCATCCTCCATGTATCCTCATGTTTTCTTCATTGCCACAGGTGGTCTCTGCATTTGACAAGTCTGTAATTACTCTTGTTGTTCTTTTTGTGTAGTTATTTGGTTTTTACTTTCTGGTAGCATTTTTTTAAATGAAACATTTAATTGAAATGCAACACACAAGGTTACAGCCCAATGATTTTCTCATAATGTACGCATACGTATTCATCTTCATGATGAAGATACCAAAGATAATCAGATCACAAAATCCTGTTGTTAGGCCTTCAGATCAGTACCTGAAAGGGCACCCCCGCCCTGACTTCCAAAACTATAAATTAATTCTTCCTGTTTATCACCTTAACATATAGGGAAACATGTCATTTTTTGTCTGTTTGTTTTCTTTTCTTTTATGCCTGGTGTATTTCATTGCACATGTGTTTGTTCATGGCTGTATGGTATACTCATTAATTTATTCTCCATAATGGTTTTCCATTTTAAGAATATACTACAGCTTAATTATTCATTCTACTAGTATATTTGGTTATATATTACTCAGTTTCTCTTGGTGTTTAGAATAGAAAATAACTGACCATAATTGAAAAATAATATTATTCTGATGCAGAGAAAATGTCAATACATGATAGGCATCTATTCATCTTTCTCATCTATCAGAGAAGGCAAAGGTGTGTTGACGTTAGCTTAGAATACTCTGTCAAATTTTGGTGTACCAGGCAAAGTGGATTTAAGGCTGATCAATCCTATCTATTATATGGTGGTGGAAGGTGGATGTAGAAATGGCCATATAGAGACAGAGTCTCTGTAAAACATAAATTTATAAGTTCCCATTAAGAAACTTTATTATAAGCACCTAGTTACTGTGTTTCAGTAGAACCATAGTTTAGCATTATTTTGTTGTTGTGTGGATGAATGAGGTGTAAATAGTTTGAGGTGAAATTTTTTATCTTCTTCACTTTTGTTATGTTTGATTTATACAGCCTTAGTTGTCCCTTATGTTTACTTTCTGTTGAAAAATATATGGAAGCAAATCAGACTAAATAAAGTGTATGAGGGCCAAAACTTTGACAGTTTCTTATTTAGATAGAGGATTTTCTTTGTTGAACTTGTAGGGCTAGTATCCAGGAGAGAAGGACCCACAAGAGGAAAACTAAATTTTATTCCTCTCAATCTCTTGTTTGAGATTCCCTCCGCCTACTGTTGAAATGCATTGTTTTGTCATGGCTGGGCTTATGGGCACAAAGCTGAAAAAGAAAGAACTGGTGATTAATCAATTCACATAGAAAATACTCTAAATTTTCAAATTATTTATAAAAAAATACTTTTGTGATCTGGGCTTGAGATACTTTATTAACTGTCAACATCATGGGTCTGCAGCTGAGACTGCTATTTGCCTCAATCCATTATCTCATGAAGGGTGGTTGTCGCAGGCTCCACTAACATTTTCACAGGCATTTAATTAGATGTCTGTGGCTATATTTATTCCATTCAATGGAACTCTTTCAAAAGATGTTGATGTTTGAGATAATTTTTAAAGTTACATAATGTTATTGTCAAAATAAGTGTATCTGGTCATAGTATTTGCAGAGAGCAACATACTAACAGATATCCTTAAGCTAGTTACAAAGATTTTATTTCTTTTCTCAAAATAATATTATAAGTTTTCTAATTTCATATTTGGTTTTAATTTCTTGAGTCAGCAATAGGCTGAAATATTACTGAATGTTTTTGATGTATTTTAAAAATTATGGGTCAGTCCAGAAATTTCTGAAGGTGAAAGTAGAAAGTATCAGACCTAAGGAAAAAATAGCAACAAAAAAGCAGTATTTGTAGACAAAAACACATGTAGAAAAAAGTCTGCAATCATGGGAGTGAGGTCAAGAAGTAGTGAGCTCAGAGAGTTGAAAGATGCTGAAAAGACATTTGAGACTTTTTTTGGAGTGAGGAAAATCAATTTACAGTACAGAAGTCTGTTAACCTCTTCACCACTGAGGCTACACAGTAGTTTTTGTCTGGATGGTAAAGCAATGGTAGAGGGACTATAAGTGCACAGGACTACAAAGACAGGTTGGTATTCACTCCCCAGGCAGAAAGCCTGTCATCCCAGCAAAGAAGAAATCAATATAACCTACTTCATATCCCAGTGACAAACACTGGGAGAAGGATAAGTGAACGTAACAGGGAGTTAAATGATGATTCTTAAACACAAAGTTGAGCAAATCACCCTCCATCACCCAATTTTTGAGTAAAGTCAGCAGCATGAAAGAAACACTAAACTCAATATGAAGAAGAACTAATACCTGAAGAAACAGATTTGATAAAGGAAACAGAAGACTCTGGTATGATTAAAATTTGTAACTTAAAAATAATTCAGTTTGTTTCCTGAGATTAAGAATTCCTCATATCAGTGAGGTCATATGATACATGTCTTTCTCTGATTGACTTATTTCGCTCAGCATAACACCCTCCAGTTCCATCCACGTCATTGCAAATGGCAAAATCTCATTCCTTTT
>NW_028024958.1:0-631 GCF_054177405.1 Leptonychotes weddellii
GGCACAAAACTGGGGAGCATATGAATCATGCACTGAGCTTCCTAAAAAACAAAGTTTCCAGAATGGTTCAATGGCTAAGCATGACCATGTGGGGACATCTAGACAAGTCGAGGATGCACAGCAAATCCAACACAGGTGGAAAAAATACCAGAGCTGTACCCTGGAGAAACTCTCACATGTGTGTCAGGAGGTGTATTCTGGAATGTTCCTGGCAGCACTGTTCGTAATAGGAAAAAAGAAAAAAAAAGGAAACGACGTAAGACTGGATAAATACAATGATACACAGAGACAGTGGAACTCTATACAACACTGGAAATGAATAAAACATGAGCTACAAACACTAGAATGCGGAGAAAAAAAGCAGCTGTCATTTTTTGTACAGTATGAAGTTTATGTAAAGGACAGAGTGTGCAAAATGATAGAATGCACGTGCACGTAAGTCCACGGAGTGCACGGATCACGAGCATCGTGTCCAGGAGAACGGATCGGCATAGACGGAAGGGAGCAGGTGTGTCTGGAGCCTCTTTCCCTTAGGATGGATGTGTCTGTGGGCGTTTGTTAAATTGTTCCTCGTACTTTTTAAGGTCTCATAATGTTTTCTAATAAAAATTACAAACTTGATGTAATTGGC
>NW_028024959.1:0-631 GCF_054177405.1 Leptonychotes weddellii
TCCCACAGCCTTGCCAAAGCTGGCAGGTGCACGCCCAGCTCTGGGGGCTTGCATACCTGGGCCCCACAGGACTGTATCACCTGGACAAAGAGTTCCTGACAGATGGCCACCCCAGGGCACTGCACAGACAGCACACTGATGCACATGCCCAGTCTGTCTGTGATAAAGGGCTATTTACTTGTCCTGGGGCTGCAGCCTGAGGTGCCATTTTCAGGTTTGCCACAGATTTGGAGACTATGGAGGGACTCTCAGGGAACACAGATGGGGGACAACTTCGCACTCTCCCTTGACCTTGCTACAGCTCATTGGCATTTCCCAGAAAGGAGCTACACATGCATCTGGAGCCCTGATGTTTGCAACTATAGCCCGGGAGACCCCTCCAGACGTCCTGGTCCAGAGGCAAGCAGGGTTTATGAGTGTGGTCCCACAGGACTGTATATATTTGCATACGTTAAAAGCTGCTGCCTGAGAGCCTGGCTTCCAGTCAGCCTGAAACTGGGTGCTCAACAGGATTCCTCCCTTTGGAACATGGATGGGTCTTGGCACAGCCTCAGCAATGGGAACATATCAGGAATAAATCTGGCTGCTTAGACAATCAGAAAAGTTCAAGAGACATCCAAGGGCAAGGGTG
>NW_028024960.1:0-631 GCF_054177405.1 Leptonychotes weddellii
GGGGCAAAGATGGATTTTAAGGGATTGGCTCATTGATTGTTGGGACTGGCAAGGACAAAATCTGTAGGACAAGCCAGCAGCCTGGTGATTCAGAGAAGAGTTGGTATTGCAGTCTTGAGCTGAAGGCTAGGAACTCAGGCAGAACTTCTGTGTTACAAGTTGAAAGTATAATTTCTTCTTTGGAAACCTCAGTCTTTTCTCTTAAGGCCTTCAGCTGATTGGATGAGGCCCACCCACATCATGGAGAACAATCAGCTTTACTTAAAGTTAACAAATTGTAAATGTTAGTCACACCTTAAAGATACCCTTACAGCAACATCTGGACTGGTGTTTGATCAAACAACTGGTCACCACAGTCCAGCCAATGTGACACATAAAATTAACTATCACAATCTATTACCACACACTGTGCTCTGGTGAGGACCAGATGTGGAAGAGGAACCTCACTCCAGATAGTCAGACGAAATGACAGACTTCTTTCCTCTTCTCCCATCATCTCCCAGACCCAAAGGCCTCAGTGCAGAGAAGAGGGAAAGAAGAGAAAAGAGAAAACAACCCTCCATCCTGCTCTGGGTTCATGCTGGGAATTCTTCCCTGTCCTGAGAGAAGAGAGCTTTGAATCAAATCAGAC
>NW_028024961.1:0-631 GCF_054177405.1 Leptonychotes weddellii
AGTCACCTATTCTTGCTCCTTTGTCTATACAGTGTTAACGTGGCGAAGTTCCCTGAACACTGGCCCTTTTAGGTAAATGGAAACCTCGGAAAATGCCAGCTCTTTGTTTATTCTGTCTAGCCCAGTCCCTTAAGGATCTCAGCTCCGTTAAACTTTTACAGATATTTTTGCCTCGTTGTCATTAGTGTTTTTTTTTTTTTCCTTTTGGGTTTTTGGCTAGAGGTTTCAAATGTTCATGCCGTCAAATCTATGTTCCTTATTAGGATCTTTTTCCACAGCAGAGTTTCTGGCACTTTTGCTTTAAAACAATCCATTATGAAAACAAATTTTAAAATACACAACTAAGAATACAAACAGTGTAAATAGCTGTAATAGTCCAGACCAGTAGAGTGTCTCTTGGTGTTCAGCAGTAGGTTAGCGGCTGACAGAACGAGGGACATGCTTCTTTGATCTCAACCGTATGCACACTTGATGATCTGTGGGAAACCCTAAGAATCCTTCTTTTTTTTTAAAGATTTTATTTATTTATTTGAGAGAGAGAGAATGAGAGACAGAGAGCACGAGAGGGAGGAAGGTCAGAGGGAGAAGCAGACTCCCTGCCGAGCAGGGAGCCCGATGCGGGACTCGATCC
>NW_028024962.1:0-631 GCF_054177405.1 Leptonychotes weddellii
TATATATATATATAATTATATATATATAATTAAAGCTGCAATTGTACTCCCAATCCCCAACAGAGGCAGAGTCTTACCATTTCTACCCAGTATCTTGAGCACCAAGGAAGTGGCGTTTACAACAGTGTTGAACTATGTAGATTCCCTCCTTTCTACTAACTTCCTTGCCTCAGTCACTGCACTGACACCCCCCAGCCCCGCAAGCATCTGTGCTGGAGCATCAGGAAAGATATCCGCTACCTCTTCCAGAATTATCAGACTGCATTCGCAAATTAAGATATGGATCGATTGCCACAACAATCCAACAGTCTTTGCCTCCTAAAGGACTGATACCTCCCAAGGCAGGACCATTGTCCGTACACCTCCTTGTCCCCCAGACTTAGCATGGTGCTTGGCACAACACCAGTGTTCAGTGAATGTTTTCCAAATGAATGAATGAATGGATGAATGAATGATTTGCCAGGAGAGGAGCTAGATAATTTAGCTCATCTAGGTCTGTGTGTCCTTGCCAGGGTGACTAGGACAAGCACCTTACTTCAGGGAATAGCCAATCCAAAGCCAGCTAACAGAAGAAACAGCCAGCCCTGGATGGACCTCGTGGTGGCAAGGCAGAACGTGTTTCTGCACCTGA
>NW_028024963.1:0-631 GCF_054177405.1 Leptonychotes weddellii
AACACAACAAGCATAGTGAACCATTTGGCACTGTGGTAGTGGGATCAGGCCAACGAGGGCCAGACCTCATTCCTTGAGGGAGTTGGGTCCTAGGCAGGTGACCAGGGTACCAGGTTGAAGCCCAGGAATGAGAAGAGAATATTGTTGAGCACCCACTCTTGCCAGACATATGCTGCTATTTTTTTATATTCTCTACGTTATCTCATTTCTCTTCTCATAGACTCAGAAAATAAATCTTACTGCCTGTGTTTTACAGATGACAAAGGAATGATGAAGTAAACATTTCCAAGGTCATACATCCAGTAAGTGGTAGAACAGAATTAAACACAAGCCTTCTTATTTCAAAGGTCATGATCTTTCTTTGACAGTACAGTGCCACAGAGGTGACTTGATGTTACCCAGAGCATTGGCACAGATACTTTTAAATCCTCCTGCCATGCGTCCCAGTTAGTCCTGAAATGAGGATGCCCCGAGAGTGCAGAAGGGAGCTGGGTCTAGGATCACAGCGTTGGGAGAGGAGGTTACCGGAAGCTGTGACAGGGCGGAGCCTACGCAGCAGCTGAAGCTCTGTCCTTGGCCACTCTGCACTAAAGAGGACTCGGGTTCCCCAGAGGAAGAAGAAGGGAGAGAA
>NW_028024964.1:0-631 GCF_054177405.1 Leptonychotes weddellii
AGAAATTAAGTTGAACTAGGCTATTAGTAGTTTAGTTTTTTAGATTCCATGCATAAGTGAAATCATATGGTATTTGCCTTTTTCTGAGTTATTTCACTTTGCAAAATACTGGGTCTACCAATGTTGTCATAAATGGCAAGATCCCATTCTTTTTTACAGCTGAGTAATATTTCACTATACACATATAACACATCTTCTTTTTCCATTCGTCTATTGATAGACACTGAGAATGCTTCCATACTCTCGTTATTGTAAATAATGTTTCAAAAAACACAGGGGTCCATACAACTTTTCGAATTAGTGTTTTCATTTTCTTTGGGTAAATACTCAGTAGTGGAATTACTGAATTGTATCGTATTTCTATTTTTAATTTTTTGAGGAACGATGACACTTTTTGACAGTAACATTATATTCAGGATTTATAAAACGAATAATCTGACAACACTACTAGACAGGCCTTGTAAAATTAATAACTCAATACCACTTGATGGGAGAAATTTTTATTGAAGCAATTTTATAATAGCATTAATAAATACTATGTAAAATATAAACCACTTTTTCATATGACGTGACTTAAGGAACTACCAATGTAATGTTACTATCTTTTCCCCAAAAGCTCTTTTCCTAAATA
>NW_028024965.1:0-631 GCF_054177405.1 Leptonychotes weddellii
TTGAAGAGACTGTCTTTTTTCCATTGGATATTCTTTCCTGCTTTGTTGAAGATTAATTGACCGTATAGTTGTGGGTTCATTTCTGGGTTTTCTATTCTGTTCCACTGACCTACATGTCAGTTTTTGTGCCAGTACCATACTGTTTTGATCACTAGACCTTTGTACTGTAACTTGAAGTCCGGAATTGTGATGCCTCCAGCTTTGCTTTACTGTAATAAAATTTTGAAAGCAATAAGTACCCCCCAAAAAATCATATATCTAAATACTATAGGAATTTAGAGAAGGAAGACATTGCTTACAACTGCTAGTGGAATGTCTAGGATCAGAAGTATCAGAAGGTTCATGAAATTAAATTATGCTTTAATAACATTTTTTGTCAGGTTTAAAAAAAAAAAAAATGTTTGGAGGCCTTGAGCTAAAGAAGCTACTACCGTTAGAGGAAGGTCAAATTGTCTACATAATCTTTAACGGAAAATGCCTCTGGGTACTCTTAACTTCTAGTACAAGGTTTCTTTCTTTTTTCTTTTTAGAAAATATTTCTCAGCCCATAGTTCTCTTGTACACTGGCATCTGGAACCTCTCGATATCTCCATAATGCCACCTACTAAGCTCAAATGTAGTGTGTCTTCCT
>NW_028024966.1:0-631 GCF_054177405.1 Leptonychotes weddellii
GCACAAACAATGAATCATGGAACACTTCATCTAAAACTAATGATGTAATGTATGGGGATTAACATAAGAATAAAAAAAATAAATAAAAAATAAAAAATAAAAAAAAGGAATGAAGAATTGATACATTCCACAACATAATTGAACCTTGAAAACTTGCTAAGTGAAAGGAAGCATCACATTTTCTTTACTTCCATTTATATGAAATGTTCAGAATAGGCAAAACCACAGAGCAAGAAAGTAGGTGAGTGATATCAGAGACTGATAGAAAGTGGGGACTGAGAGCATCTACTAATGGATACAAGGATTCTTTTTGGAGTTACAAAATATTCTGGTCTTAGCTATTTGTGATGATTCCACAGCTTTGTAAATATACTCAAAACCAGAGTACTGTCTGCTTTTAAAAGGGTGAATTTTATGAGATGTAAATTATATTTCAATAACAAAAATGAGGGAACAAAAAGTAATCAAAAGTGTCTTGAGAGTTTAGTAGTCTTATATGACACCTACTCTAAATTGGCGTGCATGCAGAAATAGCAGCTGAGTTCTGATGTAAGGGAAGGGATAATTGTGTTACCTTGAAAGTCTGTTATGTAGCTCTGTGGTATATTTCTAAGTCTAAGGTGTGAAACCA
>NW_028024967.1:0-631 GCF_054177405.1 Leptonychotes weddellii
GCCTGGGTGGCTCAGATGGTTAAGCGTCTGCCTTCGGCTCAGGTCATGATCCTGGAGTCCTGGGATCGAGTCCCACATCAGGCTCCCTGCTCAGCAAGGAGTCTGCTTCTCCCTCGGACCCTCTCCCCTCTCATGCTGTTTCTCTCTCGCTTGCTCCCTAAAAAATAAATAAAATCTTTAAAAAAAAAAATTAATCCTCCTCACCTATTTTGCCTATCACCCCACCCACTTCCCCACTGGTAACAACCAGTTTGTTCTCTGTGTTTTAGACTCTGTTTTTTTTTTTGTTGTTCGTTTGTTTTGCTTTTTAGATTTCATGTATAAGTGAAATAGTATTGGTATTTGGGGTCTTTGGCTGACATATTTCACTGAGCCTAATACCCTTTAGGTCCATCCATGTTGTTGTGAACAGCAAGCTCTCATTCTTCTTATGGATGAGGAACATTCCATCGTGTATGCACATACCACATCTTCATTATCCATTCATCTACTGATGGACTGCGTTCTATTTGGTACTGTTTCCATTGGTTCATGAGATGTTTTGTGCAAGTTCTCGGTTCTGTCTCCTCAATTGGCCTCGAAGCTTCTTGGGGCAGGAATCTGGCCTCGTGCCTCCCCCACTGAGTGGCAG
>NW_028024968.1:0-10771 GCF_054177405.1 Leptonychotes weddellii
CTTTTTTTTTTTTTTTTGGCCTCTGCACTGGATCTAGAACAGTGCTTTGAATTAACATGTATTAAGTACCTTCTATGTACTTTGAGATGATGTGTAACATAAGATGACATATGGACTTGGAGACACAGGTCTGACAATTCTGCTTCCACTATGTGCAAACACTGACACTTGAGAAAAAAATTAGATTTTCTGAGTTTATAAAAATGACAGCATGTCAGGAGTGCCTGTGGTGCAGTTGGTTAAGCTTCCAACTCTTGGATTTAGGTCAGGTCATGATTTCAGGGTCGTGAGATCGAGTCCCACATTGAGATCCACACGCAGCAGAGTCAGCTTGAGATTCTCCCTCCCTCTGCCCCTCTTGCTCATGCTCTCCCTCTTTCTCTCTCTCTAAAATAAATAAATAAATCCTTAAAAAATGATAGCAGGTCAACTGAAATATAACATATAAAGGATTTTACCAAAATATAACACTAAATGATCAACTAATATTAATTCTTTTTATTTTCCAGCCTAAAATAATGCCTCAAAAAAAACCCCAAAAAACAAAAAACCAAAACAAAACAAAAGAGGGTTGCCTGGGTGGCTCAGATGGTTAAGTGTCTACTTTCAGCTCAAGTCATTATCTTGGGGTTCTAGGATCAAGCCTCACTTTGAGTTCCCTGCTCAGCGGGGAGTCTGCTTCTCCCTCTGCCTCTGCCCCTGCTTGTGCTTTCTTTTTGTCTCCCAAATAAATAAATAAAATCTTTAAAAAGAAAAAAAAAAGCAAAAGAGAGGAATTCAGTACTCTGAAAATAGATACCAAGTTTGGCTAAGATTTGAGACAAAGTTGGACAGACATGTCTCTGAGAGAAAAGAAATTTCTTACTCTTCCAAAGCCCTTTCTTCCACCTAGCATTGCAATAGGAAAAATAAAGACTGACTAGAGTATTTCTCATTCTTTTTTTTTTTTTTTTTTTTTTAGTATTTTATTTGCAAGGCCTATAATTTGCACACAACTTGGGGCAAAGATGGTATGCCACCACCTAGATTTCAGGGTCTTTTTAACTTTAGATGAGGAATGGAGTGGTCCTATAAATCCCTTAAGACAAAGAACACAATTCTTCATGACTGAAACATCCCTTATGATTTTGTTATGTCAGTGAGTAAAGAATATTGGGGTGACTTATAGAATCAGTTATGGAGTTGTCGATGCAGAGATAATGATGATGTTTCTTAGTGCATTTTATTACTTAAAGGATATTTCAGATAATTATAATCAGAATGGACTAGTTTAGAACTCAGAAGCAGACACTAAGTAAGAGAAGGGAGTAGCACTGCAATTTACCACTTAATGTTCTCACTGATTTTAACAGTGATTAATTTTGCCTGATTATTTGAAACACTAGATCATTTTGTTTACCTAAGTTGAATCAAAGTTTATCAAACAATCTTGATGTTTAATGTTGATGGATAAACAAAATACGGTATCACCATTCTCTCTTAATCTAAATATGTAAAATTCTAATCCCGGATTACCTTGACCTATGTGGTAGTTAGAAATACTTTCTACCAATTATCTTGATACATTATAAGATTGCACTGACTGGAACCCTGAAGTTAAGTGTGATAAGGTGACTTACTTGGTTAATGAAATGTGGGTGGAAATAACATACATTGCTTCTAGACAGAAGGTTTTTTTTTAAGGTACATAAGTAACTAACTGTTTAGATTCCTTCTCTCTTCTGTTATAAGTAGTCTGCATGTGTGAGTGAGGAACACATAAAACGTAGTTCTAGTTACACATGATGGACTTGTATGAGTGAAAAATAAAGCTTCTTTTTAAGCCATTCATATGGTAAAGCTATTTTTAATTACAGCATTAGACTATGCTCAGTGGTCAAGAAACTGAAGCCAGGGGTTTAGTGTCTTCATAATAAAATCATGAGATCTATTGCATAGGATTAATGGTGAGATGCCTGACAGCAAGGAAACTGTAATCCAGGGTGTGAAAGACACCTTGCAGGTTAGATAGTAGCAAATTTTTTTGGTAATACTGTTGCCTTTGTTAATTAAACATGTACCCTGGGGGAAGAAGTCAGACAACAGAATATTAGATATGTGTACTGTTGAGTGGAGACTGGCATTGGTAAAGTATAGGAAAGAGATGAACTCAGAAGATAACTGGGCAATTTGAAAGCAGGAATAAAGAGGGATTCGAAAAAAATCTAATATTGGAAACTTTTAGGTTTGGGAAATACAACAGATTCTCATTTTCAGATTATAAAATTGTAAGTAAAAAAGAGTTTATAGTGGGGTACCAGCGTGGCACAGTTGGTTAAGTGCCAGACCCTTGGTTTGGCTCAGGTTGTGACCTCATGGTTGTGAGACTGAGTCCTGAGTCAGTCTCCAGTCTCAGTGTGGAAACTGCTTAAGACTTTCCCTCCCTCTTCTTCT
The DNA here is from genome assembly GCF_054177405.1 of Leptonychotes weddellii. NCBI lineage: Eukaryota > Metazoa > Chordata > Mammalia > Carnivora > Phocidae > Leptonychotes > Leptonychotes weddellii. The sequence continues at coordinate 2,434 of NW_028024968.1, forward strand.
GGCCATCCCTCTCTGCCCCCGACCCCTGTGCTCCCACACTCTTTCTCTCTCTCTCTAAAATAAATAAATAAATCTTTAAAGAAATACAGTTTCAAGAAACAAAGATCTATCAAGGCTGTCCTCAAAGGTCTTTCACTACTTTAGTGAAAACATGTGAATAAACTAAAGCATTGGAGAATAAACATCCAATCAAGGTGGGTTGCAAATGAAACGTTAGCATTGCAAATGGTAAATATGGCTCATAGAAAATTAACTAGAGTGCGGTGATTTCTACCATCACATGATGGGCTCAAGGCATTCATTGTTACCTTGAACCAGAATGAGACATGGGGAAAAGAAAGAAAGAAAGAAAGAGAAAGAAGAAAGAAAGAAAGAAAGAAAGAAAGAAAGAAAGAAAGAAAGAAAGAAAGAAAGAAAGAAAGAGAAAGAAAGAAAGAAAGAAAGAAAAGAAGAAAGAAAGAAAGAGAAAAGAAGAAAGAAGAAAGAAAGAAGAAAGAGAGAAAGAAAGAAAGAAAGAAAGAAAGAAAGAAAGAAAGAAAGAAAGAAAGAAAGAAAGAAATGAGGGAAGGAGAGAAGAAGGAAGGAAGGAAGGAAGAAAATATGAGAATTATAACTCAAAGGATACTTTGATTGTGGATATTGGCACATGGTGCTGTTTGATAGATAAGTTCATCCGATTTTTGAAAGAAATATAAAGCTAAATGAAGCATCAGTCTGGACTTAACATTATTTTAAATCTAAAAATGCTCATAGGGTCCTCAACTATTTGGACAGTAAGTAAGCTTTTAATAAGGGTAAATTTCTCACTATCTACTTGAGGATAATGTAAAAGAAAAAATCTCCCAGGTGTCAATTCCAGAGCTATGAGAAGCAATCAACAGAGATGTTGTTAAACATCATCTCTTCCAGGATAAGAAGGGAATTTCTCAAAATATCTGCTCATAGAGATATCATAATTCCTACTGACCTAGAATCAAGGACCAATATTTGTCTCCCCCTTTTCCTTTCCCTTTCTTTCCTAAGAGGCAGTATTAATTTAGTTACTTATTTTCCTCTGTCATTGAATATTGAAGGATGGGAACATAAACTCTCTCCCCCCTGCCTTTTTTTTTAAAATATAGGTCTCCAGACCAAGTAAACCCACATCTAGAACTCTAGGACTAGTTTAGGACTACTTCACAGGACCCCAATTCAGAAATTTCTATGAACTCTCAGAGATGCTATTCTTGGGTATGGATATAGTGACCTACACAGGACTTTTGGATTTCCCCCTTGAAAAGGGGATGTGTTTTGGTCTGGAAAGAAGGAACTGAATATATGTTGGCTAGAAGACAGACTTTGGTATCCACTCATATGTTTACCATTACTTTCAGTTTTTTTCTAGGAATAAAGTTGGTTTGCACACACATATAATTAAGTGAAGCCATGACACTTGCCTTGAAAAAACAAATGAATAGGAACTGTATGTGTCACTTTCATATTGAAGATTTTAAGAACCATGCTTTTTTTTTTCCCCCTGATATAGTGACTAGTGATGTTTCACATGGGGGAAATAATGTTAGGCTCTTTCCTGAAAGAAGAAAATGTGGAAAAGAGCTAAAACTAAATGATAATATCCACATGTCACATGAACAATAAATGAACCTGGGTTTGTTTACTACTGCAATATATCTGAACCTGTTCTAACTAGAAGTTTGAAAGTTAAAAAAAATAAATAAAAAAATCTATTTCCTTTAAATCACTTCAAATTATTTCTAACTGCATTGTATGTATGATGTGGTAAAAAAGCTTGATACACCCCTGTATTGAATATATGAAGATGTTGGAAATCAGAAAAGAAATTGGGCTAAGAGTTAATATATGTTTGCTTTAATCCTGAGTTTTCTATTCCATAATTGTAGATATTTTGAAGAAATTATTTAGATTTTAAATCTAAAAATGACCATAGGGCCCCCAACTATTTGGACAGTAGGTAAGCTTTTAATAAGGGCAAATTTCTTACTATCTACTTGAGGATAGTAGGATTTATTTCTAAAATAAAGGATGTTTACTAATTTACTTTCTGGATTCCATGATTTTTGAGTGTAAAAGAATTGGAAAAATGTTTAATGAATTTTAATATCTTTAAATGCAATTAATTTTAATTTAGCAACAGATTGTATCATTACCCACAGTACATACATATTATTTAGCATTTATCCAGAAACCAGGATAATATACTATAAATTTTGAGTAAAAACTATTCATAATTCTCAAGATCTCCCTTCCTTAGGCTTAGTTTCTTCCATCAGTGGGTTTAATATGCATTTTAATTTTCCAGAACTCAGAGTCTCACTACTATTACTTGCCTTAAGATCACTAAGGTCTTTACACCAGATCTTTATTTTGGTGAAAATAAACCTCAGATTCCCAGGTTTGCTCTCATCTTCTACATTAAAATGCCTATAAGGCTCTATATATTCTTACTTTATTCCAGTTTCACTATCTCTTCCCAAGTCCCAAAACTCTTCAATTCATCACTTTCAAAATCATGGCCCACTATCAATAAATTCTTTCATATCTGTAATTTCTTATATTAGGGTTCTCCAGAGAAACAGAGCCAACAGGATGTATGTATAGATATACAGATACATACAAGAAGAAATTTATTATAGGAATTGACTTATATGATTATAGAGGCTGAGAAGTTCCATGATCTGCCACCTGCAAATCTGCAAGCTGGAGAACCAGGAAAGCCAGTTGTGTAATTCAGTCTAAGTCAATAAACCTTAGAATGGTGGTGAGTGGTGGTGGTAGCAGGGAGTTAAAATAGAGTAAGTCCTGGTCCAAGTCCTAAGGCTCAAAAACTAGGAACACTGATGTCCAAGAACAAGAAGATAGATGTCTCAGCTTCAGCACAAAGAGTGAATTGGCCTTTTCTCAGCCTTTTTGTTCTATTCAGGCCTTTAATGGATCTCACAGACACACCCAGAAATAATGTTTTACCAGCTATCTGGGCATTCCTTAGCCCAGTCAAAATGATACATAAAATTTACCACCCTACCCATATATTCTCTACATGTCTTTTCTCAATATTAATCTGGATTTGTCCAGGAACATAGTTTCATCTGCATATTTCCTTGGTGATGATTTTTTTCTTCAACAATCCTTATACCACTGGTCTCAGATATAAAATAGGTATCACTGTCTTCATTATGGTTTCTAAACAGATAATTCTTTCTCTCTCCTCAGGTACTTCACCATTATTTCTTGGATAGTGCCTGCTCCCTCATTTAAACCATCCTGAAACTAATAATGGTTCCCTATATGTTTATTTTAGTTATAGTTCCAAGACTATGAACTAAAAACTTATCTATATCTTCATGAGTAGGTAATCCCAGAATTTAAGTGGATTTTACCTTGTCCAGTCACTATACTTTCATAAGCAAGGAAACCCGATGTACCTTCTTGTGCACTAATATATTCAAACTTGTATTTAAAATGCATAATCTAAGTTTATGTTCAGCAAGCACAAGGTGTTTGCCATGATGTATTTGATGACTGAGATTATTTACATCTACACAACTTAATTATTGTAACCAAGAATGGAAACTATCTCTTACAGCATCAGTTGACTATTTATTCCAAAATTATTTCTCACGAAGATAAGACTATAAACCAACAAATAATTTCATTACTTGGTTTTGAAAAATCTTGTAATTCAATTTACCCAGACAAAAATTTGTTCACTTGGGCAAACAGCTTGCTTATCAAACAACACATATCAAGGCTAACTTCAAGAATCTCTCCTTATTGTGTCCATGAATTCTAAACTACTGTTATTAAACTTGTCCAATTAATATCCAATAATATGCTAAATTGGTCCCCTTCAGAAAATATGCACCTTAAGTTGCTTGAATCCACACCCTAAAACTTATAGATACACCCCTCTCACTCTTCCTTCATAGACACCACTAAAATTTTTTAAAGATTGTGTAAAGCATTAGCAGTTTTAATCAACTTAACTTTTCTTGACTAGAATTTTTCCTAGTGGTTTTTGGTGGGAGGCTGGCCGCTGACAATATAATGCCAGAAAGCACTGTATCCTTGTATACATGCCAGAAAGCATTGTTTTCAAATTTATGAGTAACATTGGGGGATAGGTAGCTAAAAATTAATGAACATTGGAAAATAACAGGCTTGGTTTGAAGTCTATGTTGTCCACTAAGTACTTGTTATATCTATGTATGATATATACTGCATATATCATTGTATATGCTGCTAACATACAAGTCCGGATTTTTGAGTTAAATAAAATAAAAGGTTATAATTAGGATAATGGAGCAAGGAGTAAAAATAGACATCCTTGGGAATGTTGGGTCCAACAGGCAGCAAAAGTAAGCCTCTAGGGAATGAGATAAGGAATCAGAATTTAGGCAAATCTATAGTATATACCAAAAGACACACCAACAAAGAAAAGTAATAGCTGTAAGTAGAACTGCTGGCAACAATCACCTTGAAACTCAACTAACCATTTAGAAGAGGATCTTTGTTATCTTCCCTGGGCAGAAAAACAACTGGTGATAACAAACTTGCCATAAAAAACTATATGTATTCTCAAAGGAGCTTAGGGCAGAAAGTCAAGTGGGTTCTGACAAATTCTCAAGTAACATCCAGCTAAAGATTAGAACAAATGAGTCCTCTTAGTTAACATTAACTTGACATAGAGTCAGAAAAGAAGGTGTGGCTGAGAATGTATAATGATTTGCTCCCTTCTTTTCAAACATTTTACCAAATTGCCTAAGACGGGGGTGGGGGGAATTTTATAGCTTTTCTATGTGATCTTTAATCCTCTCTGTGAGGGGATTCAAAATAAATTGTTTTCTTTTTTAGCATCATTACTTGCCTAGGCAAGTTAAACATTTCACATGACTGACATATCTGACAGACATTACAACAATGAGAGAATACTTTTCCAAAAGCATTATTGTTAATTTCTATTATGCCAGTTATTATTTGAAAATACAATACTTTCTCTTCCATCAACCTAGCTGTCAGCTTTTTTTTCTTTCATTCCATTTCCACAAAAGTAATGGGCATCACTGACATTTTCCATTAAGAATGTTGAATAGGAGCTATTTATGCTCCTTAGCTGAGAAGTGTTAATGCTGTAAAGTTCATGTTTAATCTTATCACTTTTGTCAATGTGTTGAGATCATTTTTATCTCAAAAAAATGCACATTTCTAAAGAGAAAGACTAATTGTAAAGCTATTTCTGCTTGTTTTATTAATAAATTCTTATAGTAATGGTCACCTCAAAGGGTTTCTATGCTGAATAATTATTTTCCCTTTTATCACACATTCTTGTAGAAGTACAGTTTATTTGTCCCAGCTACAATTTTAATGTTTTATTTAAGGCAAATATAGGTCTGGAATGTTTAATTTACTCTGATTAACCTTAGAGACATCATTCTTTTAACCATAAAATATGGAAGATTAAAAATGTATGAAGAATCAAAATGCAATTTTGAGCCAAACTATACATTTTTATGTGAAAACAAATATTTATATCTTAAATATTTAGCAAGTTTGAATTTTTCAAAAATTTCTTTCTCCCTATTATATTTTGTAAAAGTTGATCTTAGAGTTTTTGTATAAGCTATTTCCATTCCTTCAAACACATTTCCTTCTATAAAATATGACTCAATTTTATAACTATATCAGAACTTATTTTTTTCATTTTCCTTTCCATGGGTCTTTACATTTTTCCAGGTTTGTGATATTATGAAGAAAGATATTGTTTATTTTCTTTTTTTATATCTTCAGATCCACATTGGCCAGAGTAACTTTTTCATATTCTAAGAGTAGAATTGTTGAGTCATAGGCTAGGGGAATGTTCTGCCTTTAAAGATGAAGCCAAATTGTTTAATCAAGTGTTTATAACAATTTACACATCCATCAGTGATGTATAAAATCTTTAGTTCAGTATTCAGTCTTTTCTTTAGGTCATCGTTCAGCCTAAACTAAGAACATAAGCTTGACATCATGCTCAACTCAGATGCTCCTCTGTTGACATGTTATGTAGGATATTCAGGTTCAGTTGAGGCTTAACTTCTGTGTCAGATTTCCTTGAAATTTTGTTTAATGGTAATTTATAAAATAATGTGATGTGACTGCAAATGTATCACAACATCTGAGACTCCAGAAATTGCATATACAAGCAGTGCAATACAGACAATTATTAAGAGAAGGATCATGATCATAGTGGGTACTTTACTTTTTTTTTTTAGAAGTTTCTTTTTTTTTTTTTAAAGATTTTATTTATTTATTTGAGAGAGAGAATGAGATAGAGAAAGAGCAGGAGAGGGGGGAGGGTCAGAAGGAGAAGCAGACTCCCTGCTGAGCAGGGAGCCTGATGCGGGACTCGATCCTGGGACTCCAGGATCATGACCTGAGCCGAAGGCAGTCGCTTAACCAACTGAGCCACCCAGGCACCCCGGGTACTTTACTTTTAAGCCAGGATTACAGTGTGCTGAAATAAAACCAAGATTCTTGATCTTGTTTCCAAACTAAAACTCTCAGAACTAGATATGGCTACATTAGACAGCCACGAAAATACAGAATATGAGCAAAAATTAAACCTGATAATATGTGGCTCTGCATTTTGTTTCATTTTATTTAGAAAGTAACTACTTCATATACTGGGATCTGCTGGATCTGGAATGACCCAATCTGAAAGTTCTGTAGAGGAAATTACCTTGTCCTAAAAATCATCTGATACTTTAAGTTTGAAAACTCAAGCTAAAACAGCATTTCAGTATTCATGAATACTTGAAAAATATTCATGTGAGGATCATTTCCTTATTATTTTATTGCTGTGCCTTTCTTGATAATACCCAATAATATCCTCTGTTGGCATTCAAAATCTTTCTCTTCATGCTTCTTCCAGAAGAAACAGTCTCGGGGCGCCTGGGTGGCTCAGTTGGTTAAGCGACTGCCTTCGGCTCAGGTCATGATCCTGGAGTCCCGGGATCGAGTCCCTCATCAGGCTCTCTGCTTGGCAGGGAGTCTGCTTCTCCCTCTGACCCTCCTCCCTCTCATGCTCTCTGTCTCTCATTCTCTCTCTCAAATAAATAAATAAAATCTTTAAAAAAAAAAAAGAAACAGTCTCTAGATTTTAGATGACACAGGTTTTTAAGAAGGATGTTGAGGAAAATTTACCTGTACTAACTGGTAATAGAATGGAGATTTCAGATTCCAACTGGTTCCCTGAATTGAGCTGGATATCTACTGGATGACTCTGAACACCCACAAAATGAACCTGAGATATAAGAATATATATCTAGATCTCTACAAACAGAATATCCCAAGCTGTTGGTTTCAAGGTATAAAATGGGGAGCCGTGATTCCATGAGCAGCTATCAGAAGATAAACAGAAGGGGGAGGGAGCCATGGGGAGCCTACACCACCTGTGAGCCATATCCTCCTGTACTGGAGACAGGGCACAGACTCACAGATCAGTAGTGGCAGGGAAAGGACTTTAGGGCAGCCCCTGGCCTGAAACCTGTAGTGGTGGGGCTGCACATGTGAACTGGGGGTGACTGGCTGTTTTAGAAGCACAAAAGGCAGAGATGTGCTCCCGTGCCCTGACTTGGAGGTGAGGACTGGGAACCCTGCTGAGGAGCAAACAACCCAGGACCCTGCAGTTTATAGCAGCACAGAAGGAAATGGAGATAATGTGGCCTGGAGAGCTCACTGAAGAACAGACTGTGATCTCTCTGCTCTGAGGCAGAGGGTTGGAAATGGTCTCTTCTGCTCTGACTCTCGGAAGAGATGCAGAAAGCTGCCAGGGAAAGCTGCCAAAGAAGAAAAGCCCCAAAAACAGGTTTTCACTGAGCCCACCCCCCCCACATACAGGATGGAGGGCAACTCTGCCCAAACAGGGTTGCCTGAGTAACACCACGGCAGGCCCTAATCCCAGAAGACAGGCTGGGAGAACAAGAGGCTGACAACTCTAAGGTTCCTATAAAACAGATGCCTATTGCTTGGGTTGTGGTCAATAATTTGGACTCTGTGCATTCCCTCAACCACCCCTCAACAGAATGACTAGAAGGAGGAACCCCCCAAATAGGAAACTCAGAGACTGTGACATCTGCCACAGATTTACAAATGGATACAGATAAACCAAGATGTTGGAAAGGGACTTCAGGGTAGAAGTTATGAAAACAATAGCTAGAATGAAGAAACCAATTAATGACAACATAGAGTCTCTAAGGGCAGAAATGAAAGGTGACCTGGCAGAACTTAAAAATGCTATCAATGAGATCCAATCTAATCTAGATAATCTAACAGCTAGGGT
>NW_028024969.1:0-631 GCF_054177405.1 Leptonychotes weddellii
TTCTCTTCTATATCTTAACCAAAAGTGGAAAACTCTTTGTTCTGTTTTTATTTTTATTTTTTTCTCATTTAATTGTAGGCCTAAAAATTTAATAAAGACAGGCATTAGTCTTGTGCCTGGTGTTTGGGAATGACTCCTCTAAAACATCACACAAATTTTTGGTACTATTATAATTGTTATATTTTATATCTTTAAATTAAGAGACAATAAATAATTTACCCATTATTTTGAAGAATGTAAACAAATGAACTCAGCTGGAAGCAAAAACCATTCTACTTAACAATGTTGAATAACTTATCCCAGAGACATTATTGACTGTAAGTAATATAAATGAGTTGCATAGAAAATTAGGCACGTTCAGAAAAGAAAAATAAGTATACTTAATCATAATCAACTAACTTCTAAATATCAAAATGCACATGTAGGCTCATTGCCATCTAGTAGTAAAAGATACAACCTTAGTATTTATACAGAGTTTCTTTTATTAACATTTATAATGAGATAAAAAGGAGATATGAGAAATGTCCCATGACAGTACTATGAAAGTTTGAGGAAGGGATATTTTATTTTATTTATTTTTAATTTATTTTTATTTTTTTTAAGATTTATATATTTATTTTTTTCCCTTTTT
>NW_028024970.1:0-631 GCF_054177405.1 Leptonychotes weddellii
CCCCCCTCTCATGCTCTCTCTATCTCATTGTCTCTCTCAAATAAATAAATAAAATCTTAAAAAAAAAAAAGAATATAAATATACATCAGTGGAATAAAAGAGAAAGTCTGGATATAGAGTCACAAATATATGGTCCAATTATTTTAAACTAAAGCAGCAAGGCAATTCAAAAGAGAAAAGATGATATTTTCAACAAAATCTTCTTTTTTTTAAATGTATGATTCCATTTTTTTATTATGTTCTTTAACAACCAGACATCTATATGGAAAAATATTTTTAGAGACCTTAACCAACTTGGAATATATCACATAGCTAAACATAAAATATAAAACTATAAAATTTCTCAAAGAAAACATAGGAGAAAATCTTTGTGACACAGGTTTAGGCAAAGATTTCTTATATAAAGCATAACAAGCATGAACCATTAAAATATTGAGAAATAAAAATTAAAACTGATGCTCTTTGAAAGATACTGTTAAAAGATACTAAAAAAAGGCTGGAAAAATATTTGCAATAACATATATATATATAAATGACTGGTGCCCAAAATATAAAGAATCTTCACAACTCAATAAATATAAAAAATCTTCACAACTCAATAAGAAAACAAACAATCCAATTAAAAAATGGA
>NW_028024971.1:0-631 GCF_054177405.1 Leptonychotes weddellii
AGACCACAGTGATGCTTTGGACCAAAACAGTGGAAACAGCCATGGTAGAAACCACTCTGAATGCGGTTTGACAGCCAATGAGGTGTAAGGAGCAGGAAAACAGAAGGTGAAGGAGGTGAGCGAGACGGAGCTGAGGGTTCAGTGGTTGGCCTTGACCAGGAGAGGGCTCGGTGCTCCACGGAGACCCCAGGACCACAGCCGTGAGCCAGAGCCGTCCCCAGTGGTCTCTGTGAGCTGGGAAGCTCACCCCCTTCCGGACACAGCAATCCCGCTCATGGTTGGGGTCCCGGGGTGGGGGGTGGCTGGGCACCTCACACGTTTCTCTGCGTGCGATGAAAGAAGCAGAAACCACCACCTCCACGCAGCATTTTGTCCTGATTCCCAGGATGAAGATAGGCCCATCTACCCAGTAAGGCGGTATCGTGTCCACGTCGTGCGCTCACACATGGTTTTATCAACAAAATATTTCCTCTCCTTTCGCTGTCTGTGTGGACGGTGGCCTCTTCTTCCATTGTCTCTCATTTTGAAATAGTTTTGGAAATTATCCTCTCAGACCTTAGATATTACTTCTCTAGGTCACAGACCATATATACACCCTTCCCTGACGAGGATTATTATTATTTTTTTCCAT
>NW_028024972.1:0-631 GCF_054177405.1 Leptonychotes weddellii
GTCCCAGAGGAGGGCACACTGGAGTGCAGAGTGGGAACCAGAAGGCCGGACGTGCTGGGTCAGGAACTCACCACAGCTGCCCAGCCGGCTGGACACACAGTTTTCGTAACTCAGGGGACACCATGGTGAGGTGGGAGATCAGGGCAAGCAGGGTGCCTGGGGCGTCAGGACAGGGCAGAGAGGCGGGAAACAGACGGAGATGGTCTGAGACTACAAGGCAGGAGTCCCAGAGGCAGAGAGACAGGAAAGGGTCATTATCTCCAGAACCAGACGGTGAGAATTTCTTCATCCTCAGGGAAGATGAGGTCTCAGACACAAAGGGCAAGCAGACGACAAGCACATGCACATTAAAAAGGAATGTAAGAACATCAAAGAGAAAGAAAGTTCTAGATGTTCTCAGAAAAGGTCATTAATCTCTGAGAGTGCCGGCACCAGATTACCAGATTGCCCAACAAAGTGCTGAGAACCAGAAGCAACAAAGAGATGCTTTCAGAGGATTAAAGAAAATTACTTCAAACATAAATTTCAAGTTCAGCCAAACCAGTGCAAAAACGTGAGGGTGAGCGATTCTCAAACCCATAGAGCCTGAGGTGGACCCACATCTGCTTTGAATGGGGCACAGAGAAGTGCT
>NW_028024973.1:0-631 GCF_054177405.1 Leptonychotes weddellii
CTGTTCAGAGAGTTGATGCTATTCTGTTCTTCGATCTCCTGTTGAGTTTGTAGGTGTTCGGAATGGTTTGATCCCTATCCAGCTGAATTCCTGAGACCAGAGGAAATCCAGGTCTCCTACTCCTCCGCCATCTTGCTCCGCCCCCCCCACATGATCTTTTTTTTAAATAGAGTATTACTTCAAGTGTATTATTTCTTCTTTGTACTTAAGCTTACATACCACCATTCTGATTTGTAGGAACAGCCACTGATAGCTAAAGAATACAAATGGAAACTGCAATGTCTCCAAAGCTCTGTCTTTTTAACAACTTTTTTTTTTTAAGATTTTATTTATTTGACAGAGAGAGACACAGCAAGAGAGGAAACCCAAGCTGGGGGAGTGGGAGAGGGAGAAGCAGGCTTCCCACCACGCAGGGAGCCCCATGTGGGACTTGATCCCAGGACCCTGGGATCATGACCTGAGCCAAAGGCAGATGCTTAACAACTGAGCCATCCAGGTGCCCAACTTTAACACTACTTTATGAAGTATGACATACATATACAAAACTGCAGAAATCCTAAGTGTACAGCAGTAATTTTCATGAGGTGTACACATTCGTGTAACTACTAGCCAGGCCAAGAAATAAAATATT
>NW_028024974.1:0-631 GCF_054177405.1 Leptonychotes weddellii
GTCTGCTTTCTGTCTCTAGAAATTTACTGATTCTGGATACTTCATGTAACTGGAATCCTATGATACGTGACCTTTTGTGTCTGACTTCTTTCATTCAGCATAACGTTATCAGGGTCGATCCAGGTTGTAGCATGAACCGGAACTCCATTCCTTTATATGGCTAAGTAACTGCTTATCCATTCATCTGTTCATAGACATTTGGGTTGTTTCCACCTTTTGGCTATTGTGAATAGTGCTGCTATGAGCACTCACGTACAGGGATTTGAATACCTGTTTTTAATTCTTTTGGGTATAGACCTAGGAATGGAATTGCTGGGTCATGCTGGGTCCATTACGCACTTGCTGGATAATCCTATCTTTTAAGTTTATGAGGAACCTCCGAATGGTTTTCTGCAATGCTGCACCATTTTACATTCCCACTGGCAACGTAGGAAGGTTCCAAATTTCTCCACATCCTCACCAACACTTTTTATTTTCCTTTTTCATTTTTTTGGTTATAACCATTTTCGCAGTTGAGAAGTGATATTTCATTGTGGTTGTGATTTGTATTAACTTAATGACTGATGATGTTGACTATCTTTTTTTTTTTAAAGATTTTATTTATTTGGCAGAGACACAGCAAGAGAGGGAA
>NW_028024975.1:0-631 GCF_054177405.1 Leptonychotes weddellii
TTAGAGGACATTATTTAGGCATATTTTGCTAGCACATATCCTAGCAAGTGGTAAAATGTTGGCTTTAAAGTAGATAGCCCAGGTTTTAAAAATCAAATGTAGGACCTAGTAGCTGTGAGACCTCTAACAAGTAACTTTATTATCAGTGAAATAAGCTTACTGTAGTATTTCAATACAATAATGTAAAAAAAAAAAAAAAAGCAAGTGCCACTTAGTAGGGTTTAGTAAATGTTTTTCTCTCTATTTGATTCATATAGTTTATCATTAATATAAGCAACTTACTTAGACCATCAGTTTATTTGTAATTACATATACTGGTCCCTTGCTAATTTAAGGAGTAAAAGGTTATCCAGGCACTCAGCAAGCGTAAAAGAAACCCATGTATGTATTTGCTAATCACACTGCTTAAAAGGACCTCCTATAATAGGGTTTGTTTTGTTTTTAGCCAGTTGGTATGAGAGCATTGCCCTTGCCAAAAGTAGAGCAGGTTGGAAAACTGTCATTTTGCAATAGCTCAATTAAAGAAAAAAAAAAAAATACGTATATGTATCCACAGCTAATCCTGCTGTAGCATTACCCAGGGACAAATGAGAGCTGTGGCTTTGCAAGAATGCTAGCATTATAAATGGTT
>NW_028024976.1:0-631 GCF_054177405.1 Leptonychotes weddellii
TGCAAGTATCAAAGGACTTTCTATAGGTACAGAGCCAGAGATGACAACTACTGAGAGAGCAGCCCCAAGTTATTCCAGTCTTATCATTGTACACAGCCTTCTGTGAAGTGTGGTCTGAAAGATTTTGGAATTAATCTATCACTACAATCCTCACCTCCAATTAAAAGCAAGTAAGCATGATCAAGAAGAGTTGATAAGGCATTGCTTGCAATCCAACAATTCCACTCCTGGGTATATTCTGTGACCGAATGCCTTGCAAATGTTCACTAAGAGATATTCACAAGAATATTCACAGAAGTAATATTTTTAACAGAAAACATTGGAAAAAATATATTTTATATACATTAAATGTATATATAAAACTTCATAATAATGACATATTTTATAATACTAAAAATGAATTTAAAATAAGATAAATAGAATACACATACAAAAAAAATTCTCTCAGAATACTCTTAGAAAGAACAAGCAAGGGGGCACCTGGGTGGCTCAGTTAGTTAAGCATCTGCCTTCAGCTCAGGTCATGATCTCAGGTCCTGTGATCGAGCCCCATGTCAGGCTCCCTGCTAAATGGGGAGTCTGCTTCTCCCTCTCCTTCTGCCCCTTCCCCCGCTCATGCTCTCTCTCTCTC
>NW_028024977.1:0-631 GCF_054177405.1 Leptonychotes weddellii
GGGTCAGAGGGAGAAGCAGACTCCCTGCCGAGCAGGGAGCCTGACGCGGGACTCGATCCGGGACTCCAGGATCACGACCTGAGCCGAAGGCAGTCGCTCAACCAACTGAGCCACCCAGGCGCCCCAAGAACAGAAACCTTTTTAAGAAAGGAGGTCAGGAAGCTAATGCAGCCTCTGGGTCTTAGTGATGAGGGTGAGCTCCAGGGATGTGGCAGCACACATGAAACAGAATAGAAAAATTACTGTGTGATTTCATGGTAGAAGCATCACGGCTGGGTAAATGACTGGATATGAAAAGCAATGGAGAGGTGAAGCCCAAGATGACAGTGAGACTTGAAACTGGTTGGATGGGGGATGACCAGAAATGAGACTGGAGGAGGAGAGAAATTGGGAATATGGAAGGAAGAAGATGGTGAGTTTGATGCTTGTTACATGTGGAAGTTCTAAAGACAGCTCAGCTGAGCTGGAGTAACCAGTAGGCAAAGGAGATGCAGAGGGTTGTTTTGGAGAGACTGGGAGTTTAGACCGGTGAGCACCTATAAGAAATTATATTTACCAGGTAATTAAAATTGAATTTTCCTATAGTTTAGAGTTTTGATTCCTAATAAACATGCAAATCGACCTGGAAGGG
>NW_028024978.1:0-631 GCF_054177405.1 Leptonychotes weddellii
CAAGCCTCCTTTGGGTGAGTGCTTCCCAACTCTGCATGCCACGTGGGCTTCGTGTGGTAGTCATCAGCAAGCCCCTCACTCGGGGGCCCTAGTGTGCTCTCGTTTTGGGGACCTGAGTGGCCCTGTGGACACCTCATTTCCAGATGCCTTCTGCCCTCAACCCCAGCAATGGGTCCCCTGACCTCATGCTAGCTCAAAACACCTGGCACTGTGTCTATGTCTTCTATGTATATTGGCCTCCGTGACTCCAGCCATACCTGTCCATCTGGGCCTCGCGGGGACTGCCACCCACCTCTCTTCTTGTCCCCTCTCTAGCCCAACCCTGTGCTCCTTGCTTTTCTCTTCGCGTCCTTCACTGTTGGTCTATTACCCTCTCTTGTCCCAACCCTTGGCCCCCTTGCCCTGTTGTCCTTTCTTAAATCCCCGTGAGGAGCCCTGAATCTGTCTTCTGTGCTTCTCCAGGGCTGAGTGACACAGAAAACCATGAATTCAGACTGCTGCCTCCGTAAATGGAGTCTCGGCCTTGAACTCTCCCGTCCTCACGGGTAGCCTCCCTTTCTTCCCCCCAGACCACCTGACCCTCTTCCCTCGCTCTGCAGAAGATCGTTCTTGCTTCCACAGGAAAAATGGA
>NW_028024979.1:0-10770 GCF_054177405.1 Leptonychotes weddellii
TAGCCAAACTGTGGAAAGAGCCGAGATGCCCTTCAACAGATGAATGGATAAAGAAGATGTGGTCCATATATACAATGGAATATTACTCAGCCAACAGAGAGGATGAATACCCAACTTTTACATCAACTTGATGGGACTGGAGGAGATTATGCTAAGTGAAATAAGTCAAGCAGAGAAAGTCAATTATCATATGGTTTCACTTATTTGTGGAACGTAAGGAATAGCATGGAGGACATTAGGAGAAGGAAGGGAAAAATGAGGGAGGGGAAATCGGAGGGAGAGATGAACTATGAGAGACGACTCTGAGAAACAAACTGGGGGTTTTAGAGGGGAGAGGGGTGGGGGGATGGGTTAGCCCGGTGATGGGTATTAAGGAGGGCATGTACTGCATGGAGCACTGGGTGTTATACCAAAACAATGAATCGTGGATCACCACATCAAAAACTAACGATGTATTGTATGGTGACTAACATAATAAAAAAAAAAAGTCTTATTCTAAGCCAACAATATTCTTGCAAAACATTTTCTTATGCCTTTATTTATTTATTTTTAAAGATTTTATTTATTTATTTGAGAGAGAAAGAATGAGACAGAGCATGAGAGGGGGGAGGGACAGAGGGAGAAGCAGACTCCCCGCTGAGCAGGGTGCCCGATGTGGGATTCAATCCCGGGACTTCAGGATCATGACCTGAGCTGAAAGCAGTCGCTTAACCAACTGAGCCACCCAGGTGCCCCTTTCTTATGCCTTTAATAGTTTCTGAACTGTATCTTCCAAAAATCAGATAAATTTGGAAAGTTTACATTCTATTTTACACTTCCAAAAAAAAAAAGACTATGTTTTGAATATGTGAATTCTTTACCCTGCAATCAGGAAGTTAGATTCAGGCATTGACCTAATAATCCATGGAACATCTTCCATTTTTTTCCCCTAGTGAAAGGAGGAAAGATTTGTTAGAGAGGCTGACAGCATGAGAATGTGCTGCTACTTTTATTTATTTTTTTCAACTAACATCTTCTTTTTAAATTTTTTAAATTTAAATTCAATTAGCCAACATATAGTACATCATTAGTTTTTGATGTAGTGTTCAATGATTCATTAGTTTGTATAACACTTCTTTTAACCCTCCAGTTTGGGTTTCTTCTCAATACAACTGGTCAAGCAGTTGTTTCTGAGAGAGTCGTGGGTACTATCCACATGACCAGGTTCTCCATTTGACATGGTAATGACTTCCGATAGAACCTGGGGGATGTTTTTGGTAATCACCCTAAACATCTGACTTTACAAACCATGTGACATTGAATACAGGATTCAGTATGAAGAAGGCAAAAATGAATGTTTCTTCTACTTTCTTGATGCAGGCCAACACATAGGCATACTTTTGAAAAAAAAAAAAGAATAGAGCCATTAGATGAGGAATAGAGTAAGTTAAGGAGGTGAGAGGATATAAAAAACTAGGTTCTTTTTGCAACTTACTATTTTTGGAGTGTGGAACAGTTTTTGTCATCTTTTCACAGTGCATCCAATAAATGTTTATTAAATGAATTCATTGAAGAAGACTTAGAAATATGATGGCCCTTCAAATATTTGAAAATAATTATCATATAGGAGAGGAATAAATTATTGAGACCCTTTGTTCTTAATTTTCTCCCCTTAAAGACACAAGGAACAATAATTTGGAGAGATTAGAAATGTTTACATTTGACTATATAGAGACTTCCTTGCTGCTACTTACAGGAACACCATAGGAGAAAATACGGTTTCTGTAGACTGCCAGGCTAGATGACCACTAACTGGCTTCCCAACTCTGGCATTAAGAGTTATAGGATCTTCAGTTTTCATTATTGTTCAAATAGTTATGTTTATATTCATTAATAAAAAGTGTCTTTAAAATATACAAAAAATTAAAATATAAGCGGAGCTGAAGGAAATGTAATGGCCAATTTATTTATTTGGCATATTGAAAAATAGTTCAACTGTTAACTGGACATAATTAAGCCTCTTTCATTCTGGAGAAAGTTCATTTGATTTCATGAGCCTCTCATCTTGAAAGAGAAGATGGGAAATAAATTTGACAGTGAAGGAAAGGGAAAACTCTACTCTTGTTCTTTATTTCTCTCATGGCTCACTCACCCTTTAAACCCTGTGGACCTGGAGAGAAGCATGTTAGTGGAGTAGTGAACCCAGAAGCCAAAAGTCTGTCAACTCTTAAACATCAAATCAATGACTTTGGTCCTCATTTCTTGTGCCTTTGTGTCACATTCAATCATGATAATTCTGAGAATTTTCCGTTTTCTTGGCCTTTGTGAACCTTCAGAAGAGTTAAAAAAGACTCAGGAAAAATAATTTCTTCCCTATCTATCTTGTTCCTTTTCTTTCTATTACCCTTGAATTATTCCAAGCATCAGCCCGACTTACTTCCTTTCTTATTCATTATTCCAGCCATCATTTTCACTTAGATGATTCCCTAATGTCTGTCTCCACCCCTATTCTCTTTCTTTATTTTTAGTCCTCTGTTTCTGACTGCCTCTTTGGAAATTCTTGGGCACATCTAATTTCACTACATTCCAAATTAAATAAATCTTCCCATCATTAGTCCTGCTCCTTCTCTTGGTTTTTTGGGCAGGGTGAATAAAAGATTCCAGTCAAGATTAGTCTAAGGTTTGGGGAGCCATGGAAAGAAAGAGGTCAGTCAGATATATTGCAGATGTATGACCAGTAGGACTTGATAACTAATATCTTTCTCCAAGTAATATCCATTTTATTAAGTACAGACCCATTATTACTAATTTAAGTTGTGCAGAACGTCATCAATAGACTATTTATTTTGCTGTCTTATACTTTTATTGATAAGGGACTTTTTTTAAAGATTTATTTATTTATTTGAGAGAGTGAGAATGAGAGAGAGAGAGAGTACATGAGAGGGGGGAGGGTCAGAGGGAGAAGCAGGCTCCTCGCTGAGCAGGGAGCCCAATGCGGGACTCGATCCAGGACTCCAAGATCATGACCTGAGCTGAAGGCAGTTGCTTAACCAACTGAGCCACCCAGGCGCCCCTGATAAGGGACTTCTAAAAGTTCAATACTAAACTCCATTTGTCAACTCTATTTATTATGATTTAGGCTCATAATTGTCTCAAATCCAACTTCTTCCATTTTGTGGATATCTGGAAGCTTGATGTCTACAGTTTGGGTGGTGGTGTATGTGTATATTTGCTATAGTCAGTAAAAGACAATGAAAACTTTATTAAGTGTGGGCATTCGTAAAAATGGAAAACTTGTCAAGGAATCAATTGAATCTATAACTCCGTGTACCTCTCCTCTGTATACTTCTTCCTCAAATTTCAAGCTACAACGAACGGAGTTTGTTACTGGCCTATACTGACCTTTTTTTTCCCCTCTAATGTTATCTATGGGTATTCCTCTGACATGATTACATTCTGAATACAAATGGAATAACTGGAAATGGTTCTTTGTCTGACAGGGTGGAATTGTGTTTTAAACATCTGCTTTCTAAATACATATTAAAGAACTCCGCCAAGTAGATGCCACTGTCTATCCATGGAATACTCAGCTGTCTGGAGGGACAAGTGTTATGTCATGTGGGCTCTCAGTGTTTCTTGCCCTATCCTGAGAACAAATGCAAGGGGGAGAAAAAAGATCCTTTCTGCATATATGTCAAAGGCCTGGGAGTGCCTTATATTACAGTTTTTAAAAGCAAGTATTGTGTTTACTTGCCTATTTGCCAGAATTAGGCAATTAGTACACGAAATTCTAATCTTGCCTGTCTGAAACTACAGTGGGGAGACTGTCATCTTTTAATAGAATTGTGTACTCATGGGCAACCAGTTTTTCTGTAGTGACAGTGCCCCGTGTCTTCTCAGGGATTCAAGGAGGAGATTCTTGGTAGAAAGATGGAATAGGAGAAGTATTTGCTGTGTTCTGCTTTTCTACTCCCCTGAACTGTGACTCAGAGAGGTGCCAAGAAGAGGGCCTAGGATGACTTTGAGAAGAAAGAGAGAAGAAAGGAGAGAAATAAAGTAGTTTTTTGTTTGTTTGTTTGTTTTTTTATGGTGGCATTGTTGAAGAATTGGTAATAGAAGAATGTTCCAGGACCTGGTGGAAGCAATGAAAATGGTTTATCCCACCTGTCAGCTGTGGGTTTATACTAGTTAACATGCTGTACCTACAGCAGAGCTATTGTATTTGCACTGATTTGTTATTACTATGAATATGTAAAAGTGGTTTTTAAATCAATAGCAGTTCTTTTTAAATGTTTTTCAGAATGTATGTGCAGGAAAAAATAATTGGATAAAAATACCTCAGAGTGGTTCTATTTAATTCATTTTTATATTCTACTTCTTTTCCACCTTAACATTATAACTTAAGCATTTCTCCAGGTTAATAAATATACTTCACAACCACAGAATATTCTAAAGCCACTTAAAATGTTTTAGTTGTGTTATAGGGCTGGATTTTTTATTGAATGACTATATAAGTTGCTTCTAGTATTTTGCTATTACGTATCACTGAAACTAACATAAAAGTGATTTTCAATATCAAAACTTACTTTGCTGACATTGAGTGGAATTGCAGAGAACCATTAAAATATTATATGGCTCATACCTAGTCACATATGGAAGCTTGGGTTTCTAATCCACCTCCACTGTTAAAACCCAGGGAGCCAGGGGTTAAACTCCTAGCAGATGGTGCTGCTGCTCATGATGCTGCTGACTGAGCATCCCAGGAATTTAAAGACTTGCTTAAACAGGGTTAATACATGGCCTGTGGGAAGACAGCTGGTCTGTAGCAGAATTAGAGGTCAGGAGGTTAGCCACATTTCCCTGAAAACAGAGGACTCACAAGAGCCAGAATCAGTGAAAGCCATTTAGGGAAAGGAAAAAGTAGAAAGGTTCTATTTAAGGGAGCAATTGAATGAGAGGGTAGATGGTGCTAGGGTAGAACAGAGTAACTACTAAATATGGAAGAGGGGGATGGGAGAATGAGGGAAGACAGAGACAAGGATGGCAGAACACTGCCCCCTCAGCCTCCACTCTTGAGATGTGGAAAGAGACCATACCTCCAGCCCAGCCCCAACATTCATTAACCTATGTTTTTGCCAGTATGTGGATGTTAGGAGAGCTTTGATCCTGTCAGGCTATTTGACATTTAATTTGGCTAGTTCACTCTGTAAGAGGACCCAGTGGGATGTTATCAAGTTGGAAGAAGATATTAATGTCTTGGAATTGAAATCTCGTCAAGGACAGTGGCTGACATCTATTGTAGTCTGAATTCTGCAGATGCTTTGAGGATTTATTCTTTGTGGAGTGCTGTGATAGATACTATAGAGGTTTGAAGTGAAAAAAAGTAAGACGTGGTCTCAGCTCTCAGGTAGTTTATTATGTAATACAAAGATGGTGGATGGCAGAATTAGATTCACCAATGACTGTAATACAAGGTGACTAAGAAATCTGGTACAGAGAAAGTGGTAGGAGGTTCAGAAGTAAGAGAGAAACAAGGATCAATGAGAAAGATAGTTTTTTTTTTTTGAAAATGTTAACAAAGAAGTAGGAATGCATTACAAGTGAAAAAAATCACATAAGCAAAGGCACAAAGGGACTGCTCCCCCTCCCAGCCCCCAAGTATGTACCGTTACATATATGTCATATTAAAGTCCTCAGAGATCTCTTTATGGAATAAGTTAACCTATCCTCAATTTTAATTTCTTTTATAAAATAGTGTTCTGTTAATATATTTTGAATATTTAAAGACTCAGTTTTTATGTGGCCTACAGAATGATACAAGGAAAGACCATGGGCTTTAATGCTAGACATTGGGATCAAATTTCAATCTATTTCCTAGCTGTATGACCTTGAATAAATTACTCAATCTCTTTGAGCA
This sequence comes from Leptonychotes weddellii, assembly GCF_054177405.1. Lineage (NCBI taxonomy): Eukaryota > Metazoa > Chordata > Mammalia > Carnivora > Phocidae > Leptonychotes > Leptonychotes weddellii. The sequence goes on from NW_028024979.1 coordinate 5,897, forward strand.
TTTTTTCTTATCTATAAAAATGGAGACTATAAGAATGAACTTCAAAGCTGTTGTATGAAATTAAATAGGAAAATGTGTTAATGCACTTGCTTGGTAAGGGCTAGGCACCTTTATCCTGACCAATCTGGACAGCCACTTGCTGCCTCCTTAGTAACACCAGAGGGCGACATCATCCCATTCTTATATCAAAGGCTTCGGGAGTGAGAGCCTTCTTTGCAGATAGGATTTTTCTAAGTGCCTCAGGAAGGGAGGAAGCAGAAACTGTAGGTAGAACATGAATAGGACAGTAAGAGATAAGCCACGGAAGGACTTTGGAGCAGCTGCTGTGCCCCATTGTGGGCAACAGCTATGTATAAAGACACCATCAGAAGGCACCATTCTAGCCCTCTATTTCTGCCAGGTGGGTTGGGAGAACTTCTGGTGCTGAGAGCAACAGAACCTTAGATTAGACATCTAAATAACCTATTTGATTACTACTAGAAAACCACTGTGGGGTGCCTGGGTGGCTGAGTCAATAAGCGTCTGCCTTCAGCTCAGGTCATGATCCCAGGGTCCTGGGATCGAGCCCCGCCTTGGGCTCCCTGCTCTGCGGGAAGCCTGCTTCTCCCTCTCCCACTCCCCCTGCTTGTGTTCCCTCTCTCACTGTGTGTCTCTCTGTCAAATAAATAAAATCTTAAAAAAACAACAACAACAACAAACCACCACTGTGGTTTTTTTCCCCAAAAAAGGCTTTCAGAGAAAGGCTGTAGGAATTTGTTTGCTACAGAGTCAGAACTATGGTGACCACATATTCTGGTTTGCTAGTACAGACCTGCTTTATGCCTGGCATAATTATTAACAGTGCCCCTTTTACACTTGAAGTGTCCCACTTTGAAGGATAAGTTACACGTCCATCCTACTCAGAACATTAGAAGGAATACTCACTAATAGTATGATCTGACTGTAAGAGTCTTTGGGTCAGGTTAAGACCATGCACGGACTTTGGACTCAGAAAGTGACAGATGCATCTGAGTTAAAATCCCTGATTTGTCTGTTGGCAAGTTAGTTTCCTGAGGGATAGATTAGAGACAATAACAAGACATGAATGCATTGTACCATTTAGTCCTAAATAAAGTGCTTACCAGCATCTCTGGCATGGAGCAATACATGGTAGCTATCCTTGTTATTATTATCTTTATTTATTTATTTTTATTATGTTCTATTAGCCAACGTATCATTAGTTTTTGATGTTGTGTTCAGTGATTGTTATTTATAAGATTCACAAGACTATCTCCTTAACTGTTTTGGTGGAAGAGGAGGTGAAGAGATTGAGGGCCAAAATGAAATGACTTGCTCAAGGTCATAAGACAGTTATTTAAAAAATTTTTTTAAATTTAAATTCAATTAATTAACATATAATATACTACTAGTTGTACAGGTAGAGTTCAGTGATTCATCAGTCTTATATAACACCCAGTGCTCATTACATCACATACCGTCCTTAATGTCTATCTCCCAGTTATCCCATCCTCCCCTGCCTCCCCTCCAGCAACTCTCAATTTGTTTCCTGTGATTAAGAATTTCTTATGGTTTGTCTCCCTCTTTGATTTTGTCTTGTTTTATTTTTTCCTCCCTTCCCCTGTGATCCTCTCTTTTGTTTCTTAAATTATACATATGAGTGAGATTGTATAATTGTCATTCTCTGATTAATTTATTTCACTTAGCATAATACCCTCTAGTTCTATCCACGTTGTTGCAAATGGCAAGATTTCATTTTTTTTTTTGATGGCTGAGTAGTATTCCATTATCTATATCTATCTATATCTATATCTATCACATCTTTTTTACCCATTCATCTGTTGATGGACATCTTGGCTCTTTCCATAGTTTGGCTATTGTGGACATTGCTGCTATAAAAATTAGGGTGCAGGTGCCCCTTTGGATCACTACGTTTGTATCTTTGGGGTAAATACCTAGTAGTACAAATGCTGGGTTGTAGGGTAGCTCTATTTTTAACTTTTTGAGGAACCTCCATACTGTTTTCCAGAGTGGCTGCACCAGCTTGCATTCCCACCAACTGTAAGAAGGTTCCCCTTTCTCCGCATCCCCACCAACATCTGTCGTTTACTGACTTGTTAATTTTAGCCATTCTGACTGGTGTGAGGTGGTATCTCATTGTGGTTTTGATTTGGATTTCCCTGATGCCGAGTGATATTGAGCACTTTTTCATGTGTCTGTTGGCCATTTGGATGTCTTCTTTGGAAAAATGTCTGTTCATGTCTCTGCCCATTCTTGATTGGATTATTTTTCCTTGGGAGTTGAGTTTGATAAGTTCTTTGTAGATTTTGGATCCTAGCCCTTTATCTGTAATGTCATTTGCAAATATCTTCTCCCATTCTATCGGTTGTCTTTTGGTTTTGTTGACTGTTTTCTTTGCTGTGCAAAAGCTTTTTATCTTGATGAAGTTCCAATAGTTCATTTTTGTCCTTGCTTCCCTTGCCTTTGGCGATGTGTCCAGGAAGAAGTTGCTGTGGCTGAGGTCAAAGAGATTGCTGCCTGTGAGGACTCCTGTCTCACATTTAGGCCTTTCATCCATTTTGAGTCTATCTTTGTGTATGGTGTAAGAAAATGGTCAAGTTTCATTCTTCTGTACGTAGCTGTCCAATTTTCCCAACACCATTTGTTGAAGAGACTGTCTTTTTTCCATGGGATTTCTTTCCTGCTTTGTCAAAGATTAGTTGACCATAGAGTTGAGGGTCCACTTCTGGGCTCTCTATTCTGTTCCATTGATCTATGTGTCTGTTTTTGTGCCAGTACCATACTGTCTTGATGATGACAGCTTTGTAATAGAGATTGAAGTCCAGAATTGTGATGCCACCAGCTTTGGTTTTCTTTTTGAACATTCCTCTGGCTATTAGGGGTCTTTTCTGGTTCCATACAAATTTTAGGATTATTTGTTCCATTTCTTTGAAAAAAGTTGATGGTATTTTAATAGGGATTGCATTGAAAGTAGAGATTGCTCTAAGTAGCATAGATATTTTAACAATATTTGTTTTTCCAACCAAAAGTATGGAAAGTTTTTCCATTTCTTTGTGTCTTCCTCAATTTCTTTGATGAGTGTTCTATAGTTTTCTAAATACAGATCCTTTACCTCTTCAGTTAGGTTTATTCCTAGGTATCTTACTGTTTTTGGTGCAATTGTAAATGGGATCAAATCCTTAATTTCTCTTTCTTCTGTCTCATTGTTAATGTATAGAAATACAACTGATTTCTGTGCATTGATTTTGTATCCTGCCATGTTGCTGAATTCCTGTATGAGTTCTAGCAATTTTGAGGTGGAGTCTTTTGGGTTTTCCACATAAAATATCATGTCATCTGCAAAGAGTGAGAGTTTGACTTCTTTGCTGATTTGGATGCCCTTTATTTCTTTTTGTTGTCTAATTGCTGAGGCTGGAACTTCTAGTACTATGTTGAATAATAGAGGTGGCAGTGGACATCCCTGCCATGTTCTTGACCTTAAGGGAAAAGCTCTCAGTTTTTCCCCATTGAGAATGATATTCACTGTGGGCTTTTCATAAATGGCTTTTATGATACTGAGGTATGTTCCCTCTTCCCCTACACTGTGAAGAGTTTTAATCAAGAAAGGATGCTGTACTTTGTCAAATGCTTTTTCTGCATCATTTGAAAGGATCATATGGTTCTTGTCTTGTCTTTTATTAATGTAGTGTATCACATTGATTGATTTGAGAATGTTGAACCACCCTTGCAGCCCAGGAGTAAATCCCACTTGGTTGTGGTGAATAATCCTTTTAATGTACTGTTGGATCCTATTGTCTAGGATCTTGGTGAGTATTTTGGCATCCATGTTTGTCAGGGTTATTGGTCTGTAATTCTCCTCTTTGGTGGGTCTTTTTCTGGTTTGGGGATCAAGGTAATGCTGGCCTCAGAGAAAGAGTTTGGAAGTTTTCCTTCCATTTCTATTTTTTGAAATAGCCTCAGAAGAATAGGTGTTAATTCTTCTTAAATGTTTGGTAGAATTGCCCTGGGAAGCCATCTGGCCCTGGACTCTTTTGTGTTGGGAGACTTTTGATTACTGCTTCAATTTTCTTACTGGTTCTGTTCAGGTTTTCTATTTATTCCTGTTTCAGTTTTGGTAGTTTATAGTTTCTAGGAATATATCCATTTCTTCCAGATTGCATAATTAGTTAGCATATATTTGCACATAATATGTTCTTATAATTGTTTGTATTTCTTCATTGTTGGTTGTGATCTGTCCTGTTTCATTCATTTTATTAATTTGGGTCCTTTCTCTTTTTGATAAGTCTGGCCAGGGGTTTATCAGTCTTATTAATTCTTTCAAAGAACCAGCTCCCTAGATTCGTTGATCTGTTGTACTGTTCTTTTGGTTTCTGTTTCGTTGATTTCTGCTCTGATCTTTATTAATTCTCTTCTTCTGCTGGGTTTAGGCTTTATTTGCTGTTCTTTCTCCAGCTCCTTTAGGTCTAAGGTTAGCTTGTGTATATGAGACCTTTCTTGTTTCTTGAGAAAGGCTTGTATTGGTATATACTTTCCTCTTTTTTTTTTTTATTCTTATGTTAATCCCCATACATTATATCATTAGTTTTAGATGTAGGGTTCCATGATTCATTGTTTGTGCATAACACCCAGTGCTCCATGCAGAACGTGCCCTCCTCAATACCCATCACCAGGCCAACCCATCCTCCCACTCTCCTCCCCTCTAGAACCCTCAGTTTGTTTTTCAGAGTCCATCGTCTCTCATGGTTCGTCTACCCCTCCGATTTCCTCTGCTTCATTCCTCCCCTCCTGCTACCTTCTTCTTCTTCTTTTTTTTTTCTTAACATATATTGCATTATTTGTTTCAGAGGTACAGATCT
>NW_028024980.1:0-631 GCF_054177405.1 Leptonychotes weddellii
ACTCTGAAGACTCAAAGGCGCCTCCTTCGGACACACCTGCTTAATTTATGTCGAAAACCTATGGTCCTGGAAGCTGTAAATATCTACCAAAATGAAAAATGTTACTGTGTCCTGAAAGCTTGTTATGGTCAACACCAGGTTGGGGGCCCCAAAATATGGTGCTCGGCACCCATTTGGGCCCCGATGTGGCCAGACAGAAATGTGGGGGCACTGCTTTGCGGCTAAGCGCCTTCCCGCCAAACCGCTGAAAGCCTTCAGGAGAACGACAACGGCCGTTACGAAGAACTTCCCCTTATATAAGTGTGAGAAGTGCACGTAGAAGTAATGGTTTCAAAATTAAACAAGCAGGATGGGATGCCTATTTTAACTGGCATACAAAAGCCTCACAAAGTCTTCAAAATCCAAAATAGCTTCATTGAGAGAGTCCTTGCAAAAGGCCACTGAGAAACGACAGATAAGGGTTGTTCAATATGACCAGCAATTGTTGTTGTTTGTCCAACTCATAGACTACAAACTGGTTCTGTGATTGCAATTGGCCAGATTGCAGAGGCTGATAGAATGAAAAAAAATGTTCATGCCTCCTCCCCTCAACTGAAATGGAATGAGGTCCCCAGAGGGACAGAAAAGCGTC
>NW_028024981.1:0-631 GCF_054177405.1 Leptonychotes weddellii
TATATATATATATTTACCACCTTTTCTTTATCCATTCATCAGTCGATGGATATTTGGGCTTTTTCCATAATTTGGTTATGTTGATAATGCTACTATAAACATTGGGGTGCATGTATCCCTTCAAATTAGTATTTTTGTATCCTTTGGGTAAATACCTAATAGTACAATTGCTGGATCATAGTGTAGTTCTATTTTTAACTTTTGAGGAAACTTCATACTGTTTTTTAGAGTGGCTGCACCAGTTTGCATTCCCCTTCTTCTGGATCCTCACCAATATCTCTTGTTTCTTGTCTTATGTTGTTAATTTTAGCCATTCTGACAGGTGTGAAGTTATATCTCATTGTAGTTTTGATTTGTATTTCTCTGATGATGAATGATGTTGAGAATTTAAGCTTATCTTTTGATACATGTGCTACCTACAACTCCATCAAGATATAGAACATTTCCATCACTTCAGAAATTTCCCTTTTCAAGCTCCTTCCCAATCAATGTCTACTACCTCCCACCCTTGCAGAAGAAACCACTACTTTATTTTTCCTGTTATATTAATTTTGCCTGCTCCAGATCACCTATAAATAGAATCATAAAAATATGAACTGTTTGTCTTATTTACTCAAAAACTTTTTTTTTT
>NW_028024982.1:0-631 GCF_054177405.1 Leptonychotes weddellii
TCCTTGGTGGTGGTAGGGGGTGTCCCAAGCATTAAGATCCCCAGCACAGATGCATCCCCCAGCCTCTTGGTATTATTAGTGGCCTCCTGGTTGCTCCCTGCTGCCTCCATTCCTCGGGCAGGAAGTGACTTCAGAGCAGCAGGATGCAGGTGGCTCCGGACAAACTTCGTGAGGTCACGGGTTCCTACACAATGAGCCGGAAGGCAAGGGCAGGGAAGGGGAGAACAAGGGCCATTTAAAGTGTCTGATGGGATGGGGCGGTCGAATGGGCACAGAATACAAGACAGAATCTAGGAGGGACGAACCCTCATTCTCCCCCCCCCACCCCCCATTGCACCCCGTTCCCAGATCCTCCCAGGCAAGAATCCTGGACGCAGCAGGCAGCACAGAGAGGCTTCTTTATTCCAAGATTCTGATCTTGCAAGATCTAACATTTCCACCCCTAGGCGCTCTTCACCTGCCCATCCAATTGGGAAAAAAAAAAAAATCATGGTTCCTTCTCATACCTCTCTTCTGCTTTCTCTCCCTACTTCAGTTCTGCAGTGGGGAGGAAGAGGGAATGATAAAAGTTGCTTTCTCACCTGTCCTCAAGCGGCAGCAATTAGTCCTGACCTATCTTGAGGAAGCCCCA
>NW_028024983.1:0-630 GCF_054177405.1 Leptonychotes weddellii
CCAGTCACCCCATCCCTCCCACCCCACCCCCCACTCCAGCAACCCTCAGTTTGTTTCCGTAGCAGAACAATTTTAAACTCAATTTTCCTTTTTATACAGAAGGCGTGTCTGTCGTGGTAGCATGGCGCTATGGGGTGCGTGGCCCCGGACACCAGTCTGTCCTGCCCCTCCACCTCCTCTTCCCTCCCGAGGTCTCCCCGGGGCAGCTGGCTTCCCCTCTTAGAGCTCTCGCCTTGTTTATTTGTCCCTGAGTTTCTGAGTTGTATGGTGATGCGGCTCTATCTCGGTTTTGGTCTACGGCAGGCAAAAAGCAGGTGCAAAAAGGGCACGGCTGACGACGGAGCATCTCCTGCGTGCCCTCACCCCACCACATGCAAACCTTCCTCCTCCTCCGCACCAAGATCATGGCCACACAGAGGCATTGGGCCGGTTGGCGTTCGGTATCTACTTCAACAAGATCACGAAGCTACTGCAGGGTACCATACTCGCCTCACCTATTTGTGGTGGCTTCTATTTTCCTTGGAGTCAATCATGTCTCATTTCATTGTTCCACATATGACCACGAACCCCCAGCAGACCCCTCAGACGACGGGAAAGCCAAACGCCATGATGTCACGTCAGACGCACCAA
>NW_028024984.1:0-630 GCF_054177405.1 Leptonychotes weddellii
ACGTATTTTTATAATAGTCCTACCTTTTTGTTGAAATGTATATATAAACTTTAAATAAGGAGATTTCCATAAAATTATGCAGATGTTTCTATGATACCTAATATTAGTTCTGTATTTTTGATCTATTGAAAAAATATCTTGAGATAAAGTCCCTTAAGTAGAGTTACTGGAAAAAGTGAATAACCTTTTTTTTTTTTTTACTTTGAAAATGTTGTTTTTATATTGTTCTCTGAGAGAATTGGAGTATTTTATGATACCAAAAATTTACTCCTGCACCTAGAGCTTGACCAACAATGGATTTTATAACATTTTTAAAAATTTAACCAAGCAAAGGTTTGAATTCAAGGAACAGTTATTTTGAATCTTTATGTAAAAAGAAAAAAAGTAGATATTGACAAGAGGTCCGTCCCCATACATGCAGCAACGTGGTTCTCCTGTTTGGCCTGTACGTTCTTTATCAGATCTTTACCTTTTGAAATTCTTCAGTTCATTCATGGTCTCTCATTTCTCTGATCACATATGTATAATCTCCCCCAATGCAAAATTACCTGTGTGCAAGGATTTGTTGGCATATAAACCGTGACACTCAATTCTCACTATTCACAGTGGTTATGTTCTTTTTTAAAAAAT
>NW_028024985.1:0-630 GCF_054177405.1 Leptonychotes weddellii
CACGCTGATGATGGGGGCTTCTGGGGGACCGACACGGGCATGTTCACGCTGATGACGGGAGTTTCTGGGGACTGACACGGGGTGTTCACACTGATGATGGGGGTTTCTGAGGGAATGACACAGGGTGTTCACGCTGATGACGGGAGCTCCTGGGGGACCGACACGGGGTGTTCACGCTGATGATGGGGGCTCCTGGGGGACAGACACGAGCGTGTTCACGCTGATGACGGGGGCTCCTGAGGGACCGACACATGGTGTCCACGCTGATGACGGGGGCTCCTGGGGGACCGACACGTGGTGTCCACGCTGATGACGGGGGCTCCTGGGGGACTGACACGAGGTGTTCACACCGATGACGGGAGTTTCTGGGGACTGACACGGGGTGTTCACACTGATGACAGGGGCTTCTGGGGGACCGACACAGGGGTGTTCATGCTGATGACGGGGGCTCCTGGGGGACCGACACGGGGTGTGTTCACGCTGTGCAAATGTTTGCAACTGCCCATCAACAATCCGTATCTCTTTCTACGAGTATGATACACTTCACTTTAAAATTTTACTCACACGTGTACAGACGGGCTCCATGTAGAAACTGCCCATCCCCGATGTCGTCAGGCACCTGGGGCACAG
>NW_028024986.1:0-630 GCF_054177405.1 Leptonychotes weddellii
CTTTAGTTTTCTCTGTCCTTGTCCCGCTTGGCTACACTTCATCATGTTTCATCTTTGGTGTGCCTTTCCTAATGCCATACATTTCTCTGCCCTGTGCCCTTAGGAAACATGCAGTCCCTATATGCCAACCCACCTACAGTAACTGTCACTGGAAAATCATCCAGTAAGTCTGTTAGTTTTTTATGCTGATATTACTCGAGTTTTCTTCTAATTCATCTAGACTTTTTTGGTCTTGATCTTTAAGAGATAGTTTCCTAATTGCTATTACTGCACACTTTGTGCTTCTTAATCATTTTCTACCTCTTGGTTCCACTCTGATCATTGAGTTCTTGTCTCTCATCAATTCTCAGGTTCTTGGATCCTGATCACCTATGTGATCTTTAAACACCCTTCTTTATCTAGCATACACTCTTTTTAAAAAAAAAAAAGATTTTTGGGGCGCCTGGGTGGCTCAGTTGGTTAAGCGACTGCCTTCGGCTCAGGTCATGATCCTGGAGTCCCTGGATCGAGTCCCGCATCGGGCTCCCTGCTCGGCAGGGAGTCTGCTTCTCCCTCTGACCCTCCTCCCTCTCATGCTCTCTGTCTCTCATTCTCTCTGTCTCAAATAAATAAATAAAATCTTTAAAAAAA
>NW_028024987.1:0-630 GCF_054177405.1 Leptonychotes weddellii
CACAAAAATAGAATCCAGATGGTTGAAAGACCTCAATGTGAGACAGGAGTCCATCAATATCCTAAAGGAGAACACAGGCAGCAACCTCTTCGACCTCAGCCACAGCAACTTCTTCCTAGAAACATCGCCAAAGGCAAGGGAAGCAAGGGCAAAAATGAACTATTGGGACTTCATCAGGATAAAAACTTTTGCACAGCAAAAGAAACAGTCAACAAAACCAAAAGACAACTGACAGAATGGGAAAAGATATTTGCAAATGACATATCAGATAAAGGGCTAGTATCCAAAATCTATAAAGAACTTCTCAAACTCAACATCCAAAGAACAAAGAATCCAATCAAGAAATGGGCAAAAGACATGAGCAGACATTTTTCCAAAGAAGACATCCAAATGGCCAACAGACACATGAAAATGTGCTCAACATCCCTCGGCATCAGGGAAATCCAAATCAAAACCTCAATGAGATACCACCTCATACCAGTCAGAATGGCTAACATTAACAAGTCAGGAAAAGACAGATGTTGGTCGGGATGCAGAGAAAGGGGAATCTTCCTCCACTGTTGGTGGGAATGCAAGGTGGGGCAGCCACTCTGGAAAGCAGTATGGAGGTTCCTCAAAAAGTTGAAAATA
>NW_028024988.1:0-630 GCF_054177405.1 Leptonychotes weddellii
ATCACTCCCTATCTAACCCAGTCCTTCATGAACTTCAGGTGTCACTTTGGTTCTGCCTCTTCCAGGAAGCCCACTCTGACCACCACAGGTTCTTGGGCTCCCTCACATAACATGCTACTGGTCAGTGCCCCAGACCCCCCAGTTCAGCTTCAGTCGTGTGTCTCTGCAACTGATGCTGGTGGTGGTGATGGTGATGATGATGGTGATGATGGTGATGATGATGGTGATGATGATGATGATGAGTGATGACGGTGATGGTGGTGGTGGTGATGATGCTGATGCTGATGGTGATGATGGTGATGCTGATGGTGATAATGGTGATGCTGATGGTGATGATGGTGACGATGGTGATGATGTTTGATGATGATGGTGATGATGGTGGTGGTGGTGAGGGTGAGGGTGATGATGATGGTGATGATGGTGATGGTGGTGGTGATGATGGTGATGATGGTGATGTTGATGTTAATGATGGTGATGGTAATTATGATGGTGGTAATGGTGCTGGTGAGGATGATGATGACGGTGATGATGGTGGTGATGGTGATGATGCTGATGCTGATGGTGACGGTGATGATGCTGATGATGATGGTGATGATAACGGTGATGATGATGGTGATGATGGTGATGATG
>NW_028024990.1:0-10769 GCF_054177405.1 Leptonychotes weddellii
GGGCGCCTGGGTGGCTCAGTCGTTAAGCGTCTGCCTTCGGCTCAGGTCATGATCCCAGGGTCCTGGGATCGAGTCCCACATCGGGCTCCCTCCTCGGGGGGAAGCCTGCTTCTCCCTCTCCCCTTCCCGCTGCTTGTGTTCCTGCTCTCGCTATCTCTGTCTCTGTCAAATAAATAAAATCTTTAAAAAAAAAAAAAAAATAACTACTCGCATGAATGGGTTTCACCTTACTCAGTGCAGAGGCACATGGGGCTGGTTTGAATGGGACATCAATTTAGGGCAGAGGAATGACACTGATGTGAAGTTATGTGAATTACTGATTCCCATGTAGTATCTCTTTTTAGAAACGAGAAGGAAGGCTCTGTATATCACCCGGACAAATACTGAATTTAAAAGACTAATAAATGGGATGCCTCGGTGGCTCAGTCATTAAGTGTCTGCCTTCTGCTCAGGTCACCATCATGGGGTCCTGGGATCAAGTCCCACGTCGGGCTCCCAGCAACTTGGGGAGCTTGCTTCTCCCTCTGCCTCTGCCTCTCTCTCATGAATAAATAAATAAAATATTTAAAACATAAAAAAAATTTTTTTTAATTAAAAAAATAAAAGACTAATAAATGAATGCAACTAAGGAGCTCACAAAAAGCTTTTTTTATTTATAGAATGATAATCATGGTGGGGGGGCAGCGCCTGGGTGGCTCAGTCATTAAGCATCTGCCTTTGGCTCAGGTCATGATCTCAGGGTCCTGGGACTGAGCCCCGCATCGGGCTCCCCGCTCTGCGGGAAGCCTGCTTCTCCCTCTGCCCCTCACCCTGCTCGTGCTCGCTCTCTCTCACTCTCTCTCTCTCTCAAATAAATAAATAAAATTAAAAAAAAAAAAAGATAAAAAAGCATTGGCCACAATGGACCAAAAAAGGGGAACCTGTCAAAATGGCATACATTTATCTAATACTTTCATGTGTTAAATGCAAGGATTAAAAAACAAATATATCTGGGGCACCTGGGTGGCTCAGTCGTTAAGCGTCTGCCTTCGGCTCATTGGTCATGATCCCGCGGTCCTGGGATTGAGCCCCGCATCGGGCTCCCTGCTCAGTGGGGAGCCTGCTTCTCCCTCTCCCACTGCCCTCCCCCTGCTTGTGCTCTCTCTCTCTCACTCACTCTATCTCAAATAGATGAAAAAATAAGTAAAAAGGATGATAATCATGGGAAAATAGTACAGTGTGAATTCTTTAATCCACAGACTCTTCTGGCCTAAATATGAAATAACATATTCTAAAGTAGTTTTCAAAACATTATTTAAATATGTAAATATAAAAGTATTTAAATTTAAACATAAATAACCACAGTTTAAAGTGTAGCAACCTTACCCATAAATCACCAAGGATGGTTCTGAGAAGAAATGCCCGGGAGGGCACATCATCAGACTCACCTGTCTGGGGAGATGAGCTGTTTGGCTACAGGACCCAGATCACTTTCCAGCAGATCCCAGATATAAATACAGGACGTGTCATCCTGGGCCAGAAACACGGCAGGTCTGGTCAAGGACCAGCGGAGGCCTATGACCGCGTGGCTGTTGGTGCTGCCGTCCCACTGAAGGAGAGGGCACTCGGACATCAGCTGGTGTAACCTGATGCTTCCATCTGAACAGCCGGCCTGGGGACAGGGGTGGACATTGTTGGTCTCCGTTCTTTCTTCTTTTCTACTCAGCCTCAGCAGTGAGGGACACTCTTCAGAGCACTGGCTCTGTCCTCACAGATTACAAAGGGGAGCATTCACCCTGGAGATCCTGATACACTTTGAACCCCCTTGCCCTTCCCCAAACGGCCAATAATGAATTCCGTGAATATATAAACAGGTGTTTATCTTTAACAAAGTTGAATATGGCTAATGCAACCACAGGCTGTTAAGATCGGCTCCAGAGAAACCAATAACCCACCTTTTTAAAAAGATTATATAAATGTGAACCAATAATACGATTATATATTCCCCTCGGATTGAGATTTTTATAAAATAAAACTTGGCTGGTTTAGTAAAAGCCCGCATTTTTAGCTTCAAGAAGCTTAACTCCTTTTTAACGCAACATATTTAATCCTTCACGTCCTTCCTCGAAAAGAGCAGAGGCACAAGTTAGCAACCACAAAATGCTCTGTGCACTCGCAGATTGGGCACCTAAGTGTACATGGCGGGTGAGAGCAGCCAGGTCCCCCGCTGCCGGGTGGGTGGAGGGAACCGGGGTCGCCCTGGCATTAAGCACGTGCAGTCAGCACTGGCTAAATGATAAGCACACGGAGATCAAAGCAGGTTATCCATGCTGTGTCCTAACCAGTGAGCACTTCCTGCTGCCCAGATCTTGGTTTCCCAGTACTTTTCTCCTGCCTGGAGCCAGGACTCCCTGGAGAAATGGCTGATTCCGGAGTCTGCTGTACCAGAAAGCACAGGTCAGAAAACACAGGAGCCAGCCTGACGGGCGTCCCCAGGACAGTCTGAGCAGCAGAGACAGTACAGCAGAGGACGTGACCACGAGGAGAGTCAACAGCCGACAGCCATGTGTCCACCTGACGTCCTAAGTACACACATGCGTGCCTGCCCACGACACGAGGGAAAGCCTTCCTACCAGCGCACAACCAACCAGAAACACGAAACTAAGGGCAGGACTAGGAAATCGCCATTTGCCAATCACCCCAATAACGGATGCAGGCAAGCCGTGCTGATGGATGCCCGGACCGAGTGACCGGCGGGGGGCGCCGGGGAGCTGCGCGTGGGGACGCCGACCGAGTGACCGTTTCTCTCCCCACTGACACACGGGAATCAGACAGGGAAAGGAGTGACTCCAGGGGCAGATGCGGGTCAGAGCAAACCTGAATCTAATCGTGAGGAAACATCACACAGAATCAAACTGAGGAGCCTAAGCCCCTCAGGATGTCTGAGGAACTGTCCAGAACTGAGTGAGATTCGTGACCTGGGGTGTTATTTTGCCATAAACCAGGCCGTCGTTGATCGGACCCGCACATCGGATGCCAGGGCTGTTCCAGTGCTAACCTCCTACTGGTCAAGGCTGGACTGCAGCTGCAGGAGTACGACCCCATTTTTAGGAAACCAACACCAAACTGTTTATGGATAAAGTATCATTTCTGCAACTTCCTGTCAGACAGTAAAGCAGGGAGATCCACACACAGACCGGGAGAGAGGACGGAGCCACGGAGCGAAGAATGTGATGTGACGGACAGGTTCTTGTAACTTCCCCATAAGCCCAAGCTATGTGAAGATAAAGACTTTTCAGACCCATTCCACAGCGACGTGGAACGCTCTGCGCGGGCTACGCAGAGGGGACCTTCCGCCATGCAGTCCACTGGCACCAGCGTGTGCTGGTGAGTGATCAACTTCAAAGAAATCCCCAGAGATCACTGCTAGTGTTTTGCTGCCCAAACAGAAATGGTGCTTTAACAACCGACTTTCTTACCAAGAATACTGGTTCTCCAAACGGTGAAAAATCAATCACATTCACTGTGACTGGTCTCATACCAGGTTGCTGGGGCTTGTACAATTTAGGAGATACTCTCAAATCTTGTCTGGTGCCATGACTTATAAGACCCTGGTAATGAGAAGACCAATGGTGATAAAAAGGATTAGGCATGAGGTTGGATAAAAGCAGTTATTCTTGAAACAATTACACAGCATCGTAATAAAAGCAAATAAGTTAATCTTTAATGAAGATTTGCCAAACAACCAAGAAAGGAGAATGAGTTACAGAATGAGATTTAAACTCTTACTTACCACATCTGTGCCCACAATGAAATGCCTAGGGTCTGAAGGCAGAAACTTCACATTCAGGGTTCGTGTGGCCCCCCAGAATTCACAGCCTTTATGGGAAAGGCTGGAGAGAAACAGCGAAATGAGCAGATGAACCATTTGGCGCCAGAGGGCTGACAGCACTTCACACACTGACCCTTCGCCGGGAGTCCCTGGACATGGAGCTGGTGGTCTCAGCCTTCCCCTGTGGCTCTTCGCTGCTCTTTTCCCGTTTCTGTTTCTGTTCCCTGAGCTCTAGACATTCCTCCGGCTCTGGTCTCCTGTTCACTAGTCCTTTCTTCAGCTATGTCTAATGTATTTAACCATTCACGTACTTTAAATTTCAGAGATGATCATTTCTTTCTAGAAATCTTTTAGACTGTCCATTATGCCAGGTTCTTGTTATGCTTAGCCCATTCATTGTGCCGTGGTAAATGTTTCTTCAGGCTTGCAGTTTCTGTAATTTTTCTTTCTGAACTGCTTCCTCTAAGAGCCCTGGGAGCCCACCTTGTGGGAGCATCCCCCACGTAGGAGTGCTGACAATACTGACTTCATCTTGTGCGTGTCCTCTCTTGGGGCTACGTGTTCTAGGCCCCTTGGAGAGTAATATACACACCTCAGAAATGACCACTGAGGCCAGGACTGGGGGAGGCTTCCTTTGGCATTCCACCAATTTGTTAAAGATAACAAAGGGTCCCCCCTTCCTGAGACACAGATGGCACCATGAGATCTAATTAACGATTAGCTTGCAATGAGGGGCACACGAACCCTCTGAGGTGTATGTGAACCCTCTGACCTTACTACAATGCCTCTCTGCACATCCCCTTACTCTATAAAATCTGTGCACTAAGGTCTGAACTTTGCAGAGCACAGCTCTGGATGGTCACCTGCTCAGTCCTCCCTGTCAGTAAGTTACCCTGAATAAAACGCTGAGTAAACTGGATGGAGTCACCTGCTTTGTTTCCCGGTCTCAAAGTGCCTCCTCAGTAGGAAGGATGGACCCTCCTCCTCCACCTTCGAACACCGCCTACCGGGCAGCTGTCCCAGTGTTTGATGGTGAGCCCCTGGTCTGAGACTCTGATGCCACCTCCCCAGCTTGTGGATCCCAGCCCCCACCGGAAGCTCGGGGTTTCAAGTCTCCCACGCCCCCTTCCCTCTCCTGGGTTGGGGTGGGGCTCCCTGAGTTGCTCTCTCACTGAAGGGGCCGTGAACTCAGGAATCCCGCACAGGGCTCTCACTTCTAGCCCCCAGCGTCAGGCAAGCCTGGTGCGTCACTGGTCGCATGGCCTGAGCCCCACACAGCCGAGAAGCCTGTGACAGCCACGCTGACACCCAAGCCTCCACACCACACAAAGGCTTGCACACTAACTTCAAGCTTCATTCCTGGCTGGCACTGTCCTCTTCTTCATTGGAAAAACTCTATTTAGTTTATTGTTAGTTTTTACGCTGTACAGTGTACGTATTTGTAACAGGAAAGGGCCCATGGCTGCCCCTTCTGCCAGAAGTTGGGAATCTGGCCACTGTCTCTCATACCCACACTGAGGACTGCCAATGTCCCTGGTCAGCTGAGGACTCTCCAGTCTGTGCCTCCACCTGAGATCCCTGCTGTGGAGCTGGCTGCCTCCCAGTCATCTCCACAAGCAGCACGAGCCCAGCCCCCTCCCCCTTAGCTCCCGTCCCTCATCTTGTGTTCAGTACACCTGGCAGCCAAGCCAGACACCTGGTGAGAGGCAACTCCTCCAAATTCCGCCCCTTTAACTGGGATCAACCCCTCCTTATGCAAGATGGCCACTGTGCTTCAGACCCTATCCTTCTAATCAACCCTACAACAGCCTCCTGTCTCCCTTCCTCTGTCCAATCCCACACTGTCGCCAAGCGGATCACTCCAAATCACCAACAAGACACACCACTCTCTGCCTTAAAATCCTGTGCTGGCTCCCTACCCCCCGCAAGAGAGCCGTCTGGACCCTGCAGCACAGCAAACACTCTGAGGTCTGGCCAGCAACTCATCCCCACCTCTCTCGACAGCAAACCTGCCGGCAGTTTCTGAGGTGGGTCGGGTGCTTGCGCCCCGGGGCCTCCCACATGCTGCTCCCTCTGACTGTCTTGTCTACCCCCCGTCTCAGCTGCCACCTCCACAATCCACGGGGAAATTCAGCGAGGGCCAGGGGTCAAAGGTACCAGCTGACTTCTTTAAACATAAAGGATTCCCTGTAGGTATCATATTTAAACCAACTAAAGGTGACTTACAATCTCAAAGCAGGTACAAATCCATTACTATAACCCAGAGGCATTCTAAGAAGAATCACGCTAATATAAAAAACTTTTCAAGAGTAAATCGCATGCTGATAACCCCCAACTGCAATAAATGACAAGAAAAAAGATGTTTCGGAAATAAATTTACATGGAATATATAAGTACCACAAACAATATTTGTATATGTAATAAAAATTTTTACGTCACATTAAGTTATAGGAGTAAAAGCAGAAATTGAAATTTCTGAATAAAACTTTCATACTGATGTTTCTGGTTCCTGAAACTTACCTATTTAACTTCAGTGTTTTATTAAAACTGGTGGAAAAATAGTCAAGTTTTTGTAGTACCAATTTATAAGATAGAAATTATTTTAATCAAAGAAAAAAATGTTAGCTCTATACCTGGTAACTATATTTATTACACTGACTCATTAATATTAAACTAATTGAGCAAAAATACAGGGTGAAAAGTTGGATTTTTCAATGCATACCCGACCACACATTTTCTGTATGCGCAATTACCTAACGTTATTTCCTTCTGTGGGAAATCGGTCTTGGGAGAGGAGAGAACGTTCTGACTCAGAGTGCACAGCCTTACCTGTCGCTCAGCCGAATCACAGCACTGTGCACCAGCTTTATCCTCCCTCCAGGTATCAGACCTAAAAATAGGAAAACCATAAATAAATGCACCTCTTAATACAAGTTAAACCAAAATCCAATTACAGTTGCCTGGAATCATTTTTCATTGCTTAAATATCTGTGTTAGGAAATGACATCAAATCGTGGGCCCATAAAGAGTGTTCCCTCCCTAATGCAGGCGAGGTCCCTGTAACCTGCCTTATGAGAAAAGGACTATGGAAGCAATCAAGAAGCCTTTACATTTTTAGATCTGATAAGATAAAAAAAAAATGGTGGTACACTAAGCAAAACAAAACAAAACAAAACCCAAACCCCTTAAGTTCCCAACAGGAATAGTTTGCTGTAAATGCCCACTGGTGGTATTATGCTCATCAGAAACGCCCCGGACCTCCCTCCTACAAATGTGGAGGCCACCCGGTGGTCACCTGCTCCTCAGCGCTGGCACCCCCTTCCCTGGACTCCCGAGCATTTATGGCCACAACTCTGACCTCTCAGCCATTCACTGGCTTTGCCTCCTGTGTCTGTCCCCAATATCCTCCTCCTTTTTTTTGTAATTACTGCAAAGGAGGGAACTAAAAATGTATACTGAAACCCAAATTCTGGGCAAGGTACTGCCTAGACCCTTGGGAGTATAGAGACCCTAACCATACAGATGAATTCGACTTGCAGGAAGTGTGACTGTAATTACAGTGATGGGCTCTGTCACAGTTACAACTCTGACGGGAGAATGTTCTATGATGACACAGACTTGAAACTGCCCTCCATTTTCCCCAGCACACTGTCCTCCTGCAGGAACTCCAGTGCTGAAAGTCTCGGCCCAAGTGTTATGACCTCCCCTGGGAAGCCCTCCCTGCCCTGGGTCCACAGCCCTCACTAAGCACTTCTTCTGACGTAGAGGTCACATCACCGATGGCCAGGGCTGGTGTGTCAACCTCCCCATAAGACAACACTCCCTGGGGCAGAGCCAGCATCCTGTCACCTTGCTCCCCTGGCACCCAAGACAGGGCCCAGCTTGTTGAGAGCCCTTCATCGATGGTGAGTGATGAGCTGTAGCCGTGATTTGAGTTAGCACTCATGTAACACACACACACCTCAAACGCTCCCATGGGCATTTAATGGTCGCGCTCTTCCAGCACTGACTACTGGTATGGATGTCAGCCCCTTTGCTTTTCCCAAAAGCAAAGCTGAAACATGGTCAGAGTTTGGGTAAGTGGTCCTACAAATAAAAGGAGTTTTTATATAACAACACTTAATGATGAAATACACACTGCCCTATAATAACTTGTGTGTGACTATTCCATATTACTACAAAGTATTTTCATGCAAAATGATTTCGTCTCCACAGGCAGATTATGAACTAACTGTGGACTGAGACTTTCTAACTCCTCACCACCATCCAAAATTTCTAAAAAATGGCCTGGTCATGGCTCAAGTGAGCAACACAGGCAGCCTCAAGATGCACTCAAAGGCTGCAACACGCTTGGGTCCGGGGCATCAGCCTGGGTGAGGGCAGGGGCAGGCCTGAGCCCGACTCTGAGTCCGGCCCCATCAAGCCACACCGAGGAAGGGTGAGCACCTCCCAGACGCTGTCCTGCTCTAACATCCCGAGAGTCTATGAGCCCCCCAAAGGCTCAACACGGACTCAGTATGATGGCTTTGTAATAAGCAGAGAGGAAGCTATTAGAAAACAGTGAGAAAATAGTTACTCTGCCTCAAAAATGTTTACGCGTGAAATCAGTGAGGTAATTCAGCCCTGTTTTCATTAAAGTTAGAGTCCACAGTACTTCCAAGCACTGTCTCTGGCATTCAGCACGAAGCACGCAGCCCTTGCTCCAGGGACACAAAGTGCCCCATCTCTAACCCTCTGGTTTCCAGACGGCAGGAACAAGTGTCAGCCGGGCACACCCCTCACACAGACACAGTGAACGGGGCTGGTCCCTGGAAAGTAAGCAGTTGAACTAATGATGTGAGGACAGAGTCAGGGAGCGCCAGACCCAAGGAACAGACTCAAGAGTCCACCGTGCCCGGGCCTCACGGGAGCGGAGGACTGGATGCCACGGCATCGCAAAGTGCTCGAGCTGACTCACACTTCTGAGATGGAGCAGGGACGGGACTCCAGTCCCTCATCCAGAACTCCTCACACGCCACTGTCACCCAGTTTTCTAGCCCTGCTTACAGGTGCTGCTTGCTGCCAGAAACCAAGCCAGACACCAGAAGCCACAAGCCCCCAGTAAGCCCCCAAGACCCAGTTTTTGACCAGTTTACTCCAGTTCAGACACCCTCCAGCATCTAAAAGGGAAGTTCGGCTGTGAGAACCAGACCAAACCAGTCTGAGCCAAGATGGACCACAGTGCTGACCCTTCACCAGCTTTCCCCCTCATTATCATACTAAAAATCACACCCGGGGGTGGGGATTTAACATGCTAATTAGACATGCAGCGTATGAAGGAGCATGAAGAAGTATGACCGCTAAGTGTGCAAGCCCCCCCAAAATCCCTGCTCTTCATGTTTAGACATCACCCTTTTCCCACCAAAGTTTCTTTAAAGCTCTCGCCAACCCCTCCTGGGGAGC
The DNA here is from genome assembly GCF_054177405.1 of Leptonychotes weddellii. Taxonomy (NCBI): domain Eukaryota; kingdom Metazoa; phylum Chordata; class Mammalia; order Carnivora; family Phocidae; genus Leptonychotes; species Leptonychotes weddellii. The sequence continues at coordinate 9,254 of NW_028024990.1, forward strand.
CAGCCTGAGGACTCCTTCCTTTGTGCATCCCCCTAGTGCTGGGGCACGAGCCCCAACAAAGTCCTGCCTGGAACCCCTTTTGGGCCTCTTGTCAATTTCTGTTGCTTAGCGCGCCCAGGGCCGTTCAGTAAACACTTGCACTCCTCCTGACGTGCAAGGCCGTGGCCGGCCTCTGCCAGCTCCAACCTCAGAGAGCCCCCGGAGTCCGACCAAGGGAAGACCACCCACAATGAACATGCATTCAAGCACTCAGACTTCTGAGCGCATGGAAGGAACAGAGAGAAGAGAATGGCACACAGACAGAAACAGAACTTATTAACCCTTCCTGAAATGAAAACATCATCAGCTGGAAGGAGTATCACTAAATCACTCTGATGTGTCTATTCAGCGGTTGATTACAGTTATACAATATAGAACGTTAATGTTCATTTTTCAGGCAGCTACTTATTTATTTTTCAAAGTGGTTGTCAGTATCTTTAATCTCTATTCACTCTAGAAAATATTGACTAAATTAACTTTTTTTATTTAATAGTTACCTAAGTCACTTACTGAGCCTGCAATATCTGCCTTTGGTAATTCAACAACCACCTAAAAACAGAATATTGAAATGAGTATTAATGCATGTCAGGGATGTACCAGGACACAATCTAAGCGAATGCAGTTCTAATTAAGATAGCATTCTATATTCGGTACTAAAAACATAATTGCTCCAGAAAAAAGACTGATCATTAACTTCTAAATGTTATGAATCCCTTTCCTTGACCTCTTTTCACATCTCGTCACTCGGACTGGCCAGTGCCTCAGTGCGTCCTCTGAGAGCCCCCCAAGAATGCATCCCCAGCGCCCTCCCCTCACTCCCCCAGGAAGTCCTGCAGGAGCCTCCGAGTCAGTCCAGTATCGCCCTTGGTGTTCACGTCTTAGCCAAGCATATCATCGTCCGACCACCAGGCATGTATCAGTGCCTGGACTACCACAGAACTGGCAGGTCCGAGAGCCCATGCATTCAGTCGGCGCTGCCCCATGTGTGAGCACCTGGGCATATCCTACTCACCCACACATTGAGAACCCCACTTTCATCCAGGGAAGCAATGTGGAATGACAAACCTGACATTTCTAGTAGAAACAGAAACAAGAAATGGCTTGTGAACAAAGAAACCACACTGCATAACTTGATTGAAGGATTTCACAGAAGTGAAAGATCACATACCTTCTTGAGTAGAAAAGGGGGAAAGCACAAAACTCTGTTTTTTGTAGACAGACGTGGAGATGGGTTCTACCGCTTGAACAGGACTGCGGTGGTTTACGGAAGTCAGGATACCATCTAAGGTTTAAAGCACACAGGACCACATGTGAAGAAGTCACAGAAGAACAACTAATGTCATGTGGGGATCCATCCTCCCCAAACATCACAAAACCAATATGGACCCCAAATAAAATGATGTGTGATCACAGCTTTCAGCATTACTGTGAAACAGAGATCACGGGCCTCAAAACACCTGTAAGGAGAGAGAGAAGT
>NW_028024991.1:0-630 GCF_054177405.1 Leptonychotes weddellii
CCAGTCACCCCATCCCTCCCACCCCACCCCCCACTCCAGCAACCCTCAGTTTGTTTCCGTAGCAGAACAATTTTAAACTCAATTTTCCTTTTTATACAGAAGGCGTGTCTGTCGTGGTAGCATGGCGCTATGGGGTGCGTGGCCCCGGACACCAGTCTGTCCTGCCCCTCCACCTCCTCTTCCCTCCTGAGGTCTCCCCGGGGCAGCTGGCTTCCCCTCTTAGAGCTCTCGCCTTGTTTATTTGTCCCTGAGTTTCTGAGTTGTATGGTGATGCGGCTCTATCTCGGTTTTGGTCTACGGCAGGCAAAAAGCAGGTGCAGAAAGGGCACGGCTGACGACGGAGCATCTCCTGCGTGCCCTCACCCCACCACATGCAAACCTCCCTCCTCCTCCGCACCAAGATCATGGCCACACAGAGGCATTGGGCCGGTTGGCGTTCGGTATCTACTTCAACAAGATCACGAAGCTCCTGCAGGGTACCATACTCGCCTCACCTATTTGTGGTGGCTTCTATTTTCCTTGGAGTCAATCATGTCTCATTTCATTGTTCCACATATGACCACGAACCCCCAGCAGACCCCTCAGACGACGGGAAAGCCAAACGCCATGATGTCACGTCAGACGCACCAA
>NW_028024992.1:0-630 GCF_054177405.1 Leptonychotes weddellii
TATCATAAGACCTGTTTTGACATGAGAATACACTATTTTCTAAGAGATCTACTACACCATCAGGCAGTCTTTGCACAACTGTACACACTCCAGCAGGGAAGGAAGCACTGAGTGACATGCTTGGGTGGGGCTGAGAAGGTTGCCCTGCAGAAGCTCACACACTGAAAGAAAGAAGCAGAAGGATCAGAAGGAGGTGGTAGTCTAGATATGGAGTAGAATTAGAGTTGTTTCCCTTAATTTACCACAAAAAAAATCATTAAGTGCAAAGATCGGCATCTTATAAACTTATTAAAGAAAAAAGTAAACCAAGTTTCCTTAAACAAGAAGTGAATGTATACATTCTAGAAGAATACCAAGGATGGGAATCAGCTCAGTTTAGGAGGTGATCTGAAAACTTTTGGAACAAGTACATTGATTCTGAGACTCTTGCTGGAAATGACAAAGATGCTGATCGGCAATGTCCAGGATGACTTGTCCTCCCAGGAGCCCTCTGATCAGGTTTCCTCTTCCAGTGTCAGAGAGAAACACCATCAAAGGGCTGGGCTTTGTTCTCCCAGTTCTGGTGGGGAGCCAGGGAAGATCACACAGCAGAAAGGACACTAGACTCAGAGCCATGAAACTACTTCTGTG
>NW_028024993.1:0-630 GCF_054177405.1 Leptonychotes weddellii
AAATTAAAACCTCAATGAGATACCACCTCACACCAGTCAGAATGGCTAAAATTAACAAGTCTGGAAATGACAGATGTTGGCGAGGATGCAGAGAAAGGGGAACCCTCCTCCACTGTTGGTGGGAATGCAAGCTGGTGGAGTCACTCTGGAAAACAGTGTGGTGGTTCCTCAAAAAGTTGCAAATAGAGCTATCCTACGACCCAGAAATTGCACTACTTGGTATTTACCCCAAGGATACAAATGTAGTGATCTGAAGGGGCACATGCATCCCAATGTTTATAGCGGCAATATCCACAATAGCCAAACTATGGAAAGAGCCTAGATGTCCATCAAGAGATGAATGGATAAAGAAGATGTGGTGTATATATACAATGGAATATTACTCAGCCATCAAATAAAATGAAATCTTGCCATTTGCAACGATGTGGATGGAACTAGCGGGTATTATGTTAAACGAAATAAGTCAATTAGAGAAAGATAAGTATCATATGATCTCACTGATATGAGGAATTTGAGAAACAAGACAGAGGATCATAGGGGAAGGGAGGGAAAAGAGAAACAAGACAAAACCAGAGAGGGAGACAAACCATAAGAGACTCTTAATCTCAGGAAACAAACTGAGGGTTGCTG
>NW_028024994.1:0-630 GCF_054177405.1 Leptonychotes weddellii
ATATTCAATATGAAAGGGAGAACTCTTGCCAACCTTGGGAATTTCTAATTTCTTTGGTCCCTTTAACAGTCTTTCACATGGGTTAGTTCTACAGATGGCTCAACCTTTGTGGAAGTACTTTGTTATAATCCTCCTTATACTGTCACATAGTGCTTTTCTCTGCTTATCTTGGACATATTCTATGAGCATGAAATAAGATAGTGCTTGTGAAAAAGTTTTAATACTCTAAGTCTAACCTGTAAAAAAGTCATATGCCAAATATTGCAAAAGTGGGAATTTTCTCAACAAAACAATAGTTTACCATATCTATTATTGAAGCCTTTAAATATTGGAAAGACCACATCCTAAATATGTGCCCAGGAAAAAGATTAGTATATCCAGACTTTGTTAAGGAGTGATGATTTTTTTTTTTATTATGTTATGTTAGTCACCATACAGTACATCATTAGTTTTTGATGTAGTGTTCCATGATTCACGGTTGCGTATAACACCCAGTGCTCCATGCAATACATACCCTCCTTAATACCCATCACCGGGCTAACCCATCCCCCTACGCCCCTCCCCTCTAAAACCCTCAGTTTGTTTCCTGTAGTCCATAGTTTCTCATGGTTCATCTCCCCCTCTGAGTAC
>NW_028024995.1:0-630 GCF_054177405.1 Leptonychotes weddellii
AAAAAAAAAAAAAAGAGTGGAGTGTAAATTTTAAAGTGAAGTGAGACATAGAGACAGAGAGAGAGAGAGGAACCTCTAAGTCTATATACTGTGAAATTCTTCAAATGTAAAGGATAGATAAAGAGTTTTCCAGGCAAACAAAAATTTGAGGATTTTGTTGCCAGTAGACCTGTTGTGCAAAAAATGTTAAAGTAGGTTCTTTAGAGGGAAAAGAAATAATGTACATCATAAACTCAGATCTACATTAATAAAGGAAGAGCAATGGGACTCCCGGGTGGCTCAGTCATTTCAGCATCTGACTCTTGATTTTGGCTCAGGTCATATTAGGGTCATGAGATTGAGCCCTAGCTCAGGTTCTGTACTGGGTGTGGAGTCTGCTTAAGATTATCCCTCCCCTTCCTATACACCAACAACAAGACAGAAGAAAGAGCAATTAAGGAGTCGATCCCATTTACAATTGCACCCAAAACCATAAGATACCTAGGAATAAATCTAACCAAAGAGACAAAGGATCTGTACTCAGAAAACTATAAAATACTCATGAAAGAAATTGAGGAAGACACAAAGAAATGGAAAAACGTTCCATGCTCATGGATTGGAAGAACAAATATTGTGAAGATGTCAATGCTA
>NW_028024996.1:0-630 GCF_054177405.1 Leptonychotes weddellii
CTCGCGTGCTGGGGACGGGGCACAGATTCGCAGACCAGTAGCGGTGGGGGAAGAACTTTAGGGCAGCCCCCGGGGTGAAAACCTGGAGTGGCGGGGTCACCTGCGCAAATTGGGAGCGGCTGGCGGTTTTAGAAGCACAAAGGGCAGAGACGTGCCCTGGAGGCAGGACTGGGGGCGCTGCGGAGGGGCGCACAACCCACGCCGCTGCAGTTTATAGCACCACGGACAGAAACGGAGACGCTGTGGCCTGGAGAGCTCACTGAAGAACAGCCTGCGATCTCTCTGCTCTGAGGCAGAGGGTCGGAAGTGGTCTCTTCTGCTCTGACTCGTAGAAGAGACACGGAAAGCTGCCAGGGAAAGCTGCCAGAGAACAAAAGCCCCAAAAACTGATTCCCACTGAGCCCATCCCCCACCACAGGGGGGCAGGGCAACTCCGCCCAAACAGGGTTGCCTGAGTAGCAGCGTGGCAAGCCCCTCCTGCAGAAGACAGGCTGGGAAAACAAGAGGCCAGCAACCCTAAGGTCCCAAGAAAACAGGTGCATCTTGCTTGGGTTCTGGTCAATAATTTGGACTCTATACATTCCCTCAAACACCCATCAACAGAATGACTAGGAGGAGGAGCCCCCAAAA
>NW_028024998.1:0-630 GCF_054177405.1 Leptonychotes weddellii
GGCAGCATCAGAAGCTCCTAGGACATCACTAAGATGATTAAAAACAGGCACCCAATTTTAGTTTGACCTCTAGGTACAAAAGGCTGCCTACTTCTTCACATACTGGCCCATACAGCAAATTACTTTATTTAACCTTCTACTATGAACAATTTCAAAGACACGTAAGTGGGGAAAATAGTGTAATGTATTCATCACCTAGATATGACCTTAATATTTGAACAGTCTTTTGCTTCATCTCTTCTTTCTGAAGTATTTAATAAAATTATGGTATCATCTTTATCCCTCATTATTTCAGTTTCTATTTATAATATATAAGGACACTTCTTTATGCAACCACTGCATCATTGTTGAACTCAGTAAAATGAACACTTCTGTATTATAATCAAATACTAAGTCTACAGTCAAAAAAACATTTTCCCTCTTGTCTCAAAAATGACCTTATTCAATGGCTTATTTTTTTTTTTAAAGATTTTATTTATTTATTTGAGACAGAGAGAATGAGAGACAGAGAACATGAGAGGGAGGAGGGTCAGAGGGAGAAGCAGACTCCCTGCCGAGCAGGGAGCCCGATGCGGGACTCGATCCCGGGACTCCAGGATCATGACCTGAGCCGAAGGCAGTCGCTTAACC
>NW_028024999.1:0-630 GCF_054177405.1 Leptonychotes weddellii
ATCTTGGCTCTTTCCACAGTTTGGCTATTGTGGACGTTGCTGCTATAAACATTGGGGTGTACGTACCCTTCCGGATCCCTACTTTTGTATCCTTGGGGTAAATATCCAGTAGTGCAATTGCTGGATCATATGGTAGCTGTATTTTCAACTTTTTGAGGAACCTCCATACTGTTTTCCAGAGTGGCTGCACCAGCTTGCATTCAATGGTGGCTCTTTTCAACCAGGAGAGGGGGAGGGGAAAAAAAAAAAAGCAGAACTCCGTAAGTGATTTGAAAATGGGCTGGCCACTGTCTTTTGATCATTACCAAAGACAGTATAAATAATAAATGAATTGCAAAAGCCATGCACTCTGGGTGCGCGTGATCACGTGCTGAGCTTTCTCCGGCCAGAGAAGCAGCAGGTGCTCATGAAACCCTCTCTCTGGGACTCGCAGCCCTTGGATTATGAAACTCACCCTATACGAAGCCTTGTCATCACTGTGGAGAATGAGGAGCCGCTCTTCCCCTGTGAGGTGGGCCAGGTCCAGGGGCCCCGGGGGGCGGTGGTGAGCACCACTGTGAGCGTGCAGGTGACGGACACCAATGACCCACCAGCCTTTTACCCCAGGAGCTTTGTCGTCAGCGAGGTTGA
>NW_028025000.1:0-630 GCF_054177405.1 Leptonychotes weddellii
CGATTGTGTGTGTCGCTTTCCCGTTACATATGTTTCTTTGTATTTTTTTATCCTCAGTCCTTGGCACAAGTGTTCTGGAATGTGTTCTATGTGCACAAATGCAAATATTAGTCTCTCTCAGTATCCTATCTCTGTGACACTGGCTGTCTGTAAAGATAAAGCGTTTCCAGGCGTAGCTCTGGGAAGACAGAAATGCAAAAGCACAGAACCCATGGTGCCAAAAAATAAAAATCCCCTGATACCTGGGAGAGAATAAAGACGCAAGGGAGCAAACTAACGAAGACTGGTATTTGAGATTTTATTGAAATCCTCCCATACGTCTTCATGTCTATGAGCCAAGAAAAAGATATCCTTCCTGTCTCTGCGTTCCACCTTTTGAGTGTATTTTTTCACCTCATTTTTAAAAACTAATATATTGGGCGCCTGGGTGGCTCAGTTGGTTAAGCGACTGCCTTCGGCTCAGGTCATGATCCTGGAGTCCCGGGATCGAGTCCCGCATCGGGCTCCCTGCTCGGCAGGGAGTCTGCTTCTCCCTCTGACCCTCCTCCCTCTCATGCTCTCTGTCTCTCATTCTCTCTCTCAAATAAATAAATAAAATCTTTAAAAAAATAAAATAAAATAAAATAAAAA
>NW_028025001.1:0-10769 GCF_054177405.1 Leptonychotes weddellii
TTTTTTTTAATGTTAGTCATTCCATAGTGAAAAATAGTACTCTCTAACAAATGTCATATTTTTAGCAACTTGCTTTATATATTCATTTCTTGGCTTAGAATTAGGAAACATTTGTGAATACTGAATTATTTGACCTCTTTCACATCTAAAGCTGTTACAATTTTCTCCATCCAGGGCTAGTTCCATTTCTCTTTTGATAAGAGAAAGCAATCATGAAGATTCAGAAACAGTTAATCTTGATTTCCTTATATTCAGAGTATGGACTTGTTTCATTGAAGTTGAAATAAACTTCAAGTAACAGTAGTGAAACATTCTTTTTCTATACAGTCAGGAGGGATGAGGGAACATTTTTGATGTGAGTGGAAAGAGAATTAAGAAAAATAAACAATTTTGTTTAAAATTTGAGGGGAGTTGTGTAAATGACTATTTCTGAAATCTTCAGGGGCCTGCTGTCATCACTCGGCATATATTCCAAGTCTTCATACTGGCTATTACAGCTTTGCTGATCTTCAGACTTTACCAATTGAGAATACATCAAATTTTGAAGGTCCAGGAAAAAAAGGATATTTTAGGATTTATGGACACAAAATCATAGCTACACAAGATGGCTTAATGTTATAAGACAATAAATCAGCATGTGTCTTTTGGGGGCATTCCTTTTATGTAATATTTAGTGAGGTGTTTCTCATCCTGTATTGGAATTTCAGCTAAAATACAACTTGGTAGAGATTACAACTTTAAGTTAGTAAGGAAAATGACTTCTGTTCAAATGTGAAATGTTTGAGGATATGCATTTAAATAGGTAAATGATTAAATGTTAATGTGTCAGAATAAAAGTTTACAAGTCATTGAGAATTTTGCTTGATTTGTTGAGAATTTGTGATAAAATTCTTAGCTTCTAAATCTCTATATGACTAAAAGTGAGCTATCTCATTTTATATAAATGTAGATTTTAATATACTAATATCTACATTTTTATTTTATTCCAAGTCTCTTCTTTTTCTTTGCAAATTTACAGAAACATGCGGTGATCTTATCATCCTTAATGAAACTTACTAGAGACTTCTAGGCCAACCCCAGAATGAGCAAATTAAAGGATTACCATTCCTCTAAGAGAATCTCAGACTCACATCCTAACAATTAAAAATTGTGCCAAATGCCTTGAGAGTTTTCTTGACACTCCTAAACAATATTTTTATAGATTCACTCTGAAAAATACTGTAAGCCCTCATCAGATTTTAGAACATTTATACTGCTCTGTTGGTATTAAATAGGTTATCTATAGTGTTCTACACCAACTTGACATCAGAGACCTTTAAAAATAAAGGATTTTATTATCCAGTCAGGAAGGCTTTAATTGCCGTATCAGTGTCCATCTGTGAAATGAGAGCTAAAACTTCAGCCTTAGATATTAATTAAAGCAATCACCCTACACCAAAATGGAGTTTACCAGTAGGTAGAAGTCAGAGGCACCCCAAAGTACTTAAAACTCTTACTCCAAAATTGTAGACTAATGTACTATGAGACTTGGTTTAAGACCTCTGCCAGCTGAGAGCCTTTAAAGTTGTTGATTTGTGTGGTGGAAATGGTACTCATCTGGTTGAAGTAGGACTTAGAAGTCCTTGTTCAAACCCTGGCTTGGCCGTCAACCCGAGTTTGTGTCACAGTCCTTCTTCCCTTTAAGCTTCTCAGGTGATGGTGGTGTTGCAAGGTGGAAACTGGATCTCCTTAGTAGTTATTGCTGTAGTCATTTTTAGCCACAGCTGAAAGATTTGTTCAAACAACATCTTTATAATATCTAATACCAATAAAAGGGGAGCAACTCTGGTTCAAGAGAGATTGGGGGCTCTCTGCAAGTCTTGGCCCCTGCCATTGATCCCAGGATGCTGATCCCAGAATTGTAAGACTGGGGAACACAGGGTAAAAACCTCAGGACCTCTGAGGATCTCTGTCTTGCCGGTCTCAGAGTCTAGAGCTCTGAGTACTTGTTTCAGAATGCCATTTTTGTGCCCTCCTGGAAGAAAATCATTTTAAATTTGGTAAATAAAGTTAATATAGCTCTTTTTATTTTCCAAATACTTCCTTGTTTGAATGTCATTATAAGTTTGTCTGCTGAGTATTGTATTCTTATTTTATAGATGCCAAAATGGAGACAGAAAAATCAAGTGAAATGTCGAGGATTACATGATTAATAAATAATGGAAGAAGAACTTAAATCTATGCCCTGCATTTCTAAATCCTATGCGCTTTTATATAGGCCACAATACCAGGAAGTTCATAGAACTTCTGATTGTAGAAATTTCTCACTGAATTTCTTTAATATTCTTGTTGCAAATAAAATTGATAGTATTTTACCTATAGTCATAGTATATACTCCTGTTACAGAACAATTGTTCACAGGCCATATTTATTTTTACTCCTTTGCTTATTCCTAATCAGTTACTTTGGGCCAGATTACTGATGGTTGGTGTTTGTGAATAAAACCTATAAGAGAATGATAGATAAATCATAGACTGAGACCACTGGATAAGAGTTTCATAGCCTTGTGCCAATCTTTTAAAATAAACTCTCTATATTTTGTCCAAGTCCACTAGTCTTCTTCATTATTCTGCCTCTCAGGTCACTGCAAATAATGTTCATTTTGTCAGGACTGTACATTGGATTTAACCTCTAGTGTTGCTTTGGCATTCTAGCTTGATGTACATTTACTATTAATCATAAAACTTAAAAATCAATCTGAGTGATTATAGTGACCCTAAAATTATTAAGTCCTTAGATGTTATGGTATCCCAGAAATCTGGAAATAAGTATCAGGTGATTTAATCCATAATAAAACTAAAGTTCTTAATGGCAATCTTTCCGATTTAACAGAAATTAAGTGTTATTGCAGTGTAAAATTGACTTTGAATCTTGATATACTTTTTTCATATCGTTTATCCAAATTATATGTATACCAGGAATCACAAATGAAGATATACAGATAACTCAATATAATTTTGGAAGGACATTTCTTTTATATTCATAGGAATGAATAATACCTTTTTTTTGAGAAATGCTTTACCAAACCTTGGCAAGTCAACATTTAAGAGTCTGACTAGAGGGGGGGCGCCTGGGTGGCTCAGTTGGTTGGGCGACTGCCTTCGGCTCAGGTCATGATCCCAGGGTCCCAGGATCGAGTCCCACATTGGGCTCCCTGCTCGGCGGGGAGTCTGCTTCTCCCTCTAACCCTACCCCCTCTTGCGCTCTCTCTCTCACTCTCTTTCTCTCTCAAATAAATAAATAAAATCTTTAAAAAAAAAAAAGGAGTCTGACTAGAGGGGATGATTTATCTGATAACACATATTTTCTGCCTAAGAACCATCATTTTCTTAGATCTCTTCTCTTTCATCATCAGAACTACATTTTGTCATTCTTCTGGAGACCATTTTCTTCAAAGAAACCTAGTTTCTTTCATTCACCAGAGTAAGTGTTTAAGTAACATGGAGAAAAGGACACAACCAAGCTGACTTGAGCTTTGGCTTCTGCATGGGGGATCAGGCTGACTTACATGGCTGATGCCTTACACATTCACACCTTCTTTGTCGGTGTCTCAGCTGAATTATTAATGGCCGTAAGTGGCAAACATTCTGGGCTACTCCTAAATAGTTAAAAATGCACACCTGAAATCTCTGAGAGCCAAGAGCTTACTTGGCTCAGTTAGTAACCCACACATTATCAATATTGCTTCTGAGCCCAATTACTATACAAAACTTTCATTTGTAAATATGAGTATCAATATCAATAAACTTCTTTTCATATTGGCTTTCAAATTTCCATCTTTCTTTAGAATGGCTGGAAAAATAAATATTATCTACATGAGATAAAAGAGCCTTTGATTCTTTCTTGGGTAGAAATAACCAATTCAGCTGCCATGAGCAAGAGCATATTTGTGAAACATGATATAATAAATCAATGTCATGAATGGGAAAATACTGTTATCATTGTGATTCCACAAGTCTATATCTACCTATATGTATTTATAACCACTAACTCCTTATGAAAATACTTAAGAAGAGTGAAGGGGAAAAAAAGATTTTATTTATTTGACAGAGAGAGACACAGCGAGAGAGGGAACACAAGCAGGGGGAGTGGGAGAGGGAGGGAGAAGCAGGCTTCCTGCGGAGCAGGGAGCCCGACGCAGGGCTCTATCCCAGGACCCTGGGATCATGACCTGAGCCGAAGGCAGACGCTTAACGACTGAGACACCCAGGTGCCCCACAACTTGATTATTTTAAACTTTGCTCACACAACTTTGATAAAACTAAAATCTAAATTTAAAAAGAAAATAAATCTCAATTTAAAAAGAAAACAAAAAAACAAACAAACAAAAAAAAACAAAAACAAAAAAGAATGAATCCAAGTAAACCCACAAATAAACAATAAATATTATGCTCCCATTCCAAAAGAACATTTGATTTAAATGATATTCTGTCCTTCTCTTTAAATAATCCAGTATCGAAATGTTACATTATAAGACCGGTGACTCACCATGATATTGGTAGATATAAACATTATAGTTCTTTACTATATACATTATTGAATTCTTGGCAAGAATGATACTTTTTAATATTTTCAATGTAAATGCCATGTAAGAACTTTCACCTATTTGATTTTCACTTCCAGAATCTTTTAATAGCTCCTTTGTGTATACCTTCTACAAAGTTTCTGTTGCCCGAGATTTTGTCCCATAGTATGTTTTGATTCTCTCTTTCTGCATAGTTCCTAGAGAGTCTCATTTACTCCTAGCTTCTATTTTGTACTTACAAGATGATGGTGCATGATAATGCACATACACCTTGCAGCTCTCACTTAAGCCACATCCCCGATTTTTGACAATCTATCTGAAATCTTTACCTAGATGTTTCGTAGTCACTTAAGTCTAACAGAACTTATTCTCTGTTTAGCGTGTCACCATTCACTTAGGCATGCCAGCTAGAGTTCTCAGGATCCTATCCTACTTATCCCATTGATTCATCCCACTTATCTACTTGATTATCAAGTCCATCATCTCACACAGTCCCAAGTCCTCACCTCCATACCTTTTGTTAAGCCCAAGATCAAGGTCTCATCTCTGATCTGAATTTTTGTCAAATGTTCTCTGTCTTATTCCACATATACGCATGTATTTCTTGCAGTGGTGCGGGCCATACCGCTGTGAATTCTAATGTGATGTTGCAATTGTGGCCACAGGGCTGGGGGGTGAGGTTGGAATCACTGTAAAGAGATTTATATATTCTCTTTCTTAGTAAGTCATCTCAGAGTAAGTTGGGAAATACTGGAAACTGGGGCACCAAGCCTGGGCCTGATGCTGGACGGAGAGGGATTTAGAGATTTCTAGAACTGCCTAAGGTTACCCTCAAAAATAAAGAAAAGATGGTTTCTAGAAGCTAGACCTGATAGTATCCAGTGATTAACTATGACTAAAATGTTCAGGTTGGGGCGAAAGGAAACCACAGACTATTTGGAGATAATAATGATAAATTTTGCTTTTTTTCCTCTATGAAACTGTTGCATACACTGCCCCAGAACCATGAACTATGTTTCACAATTTCCTTAGCTGATTTTTTTGTGTTTTTGACAGTTTGATCAGATTTTTTATAGGCAGATATATCATCTGCCTCTGGGGATTTGACGGCTCTGTCTCCATGGGGTGGCCCAAGGAGTAAGCCACCTAACTAGATAGAGAGAAGACCCAAAGTAATCTCAGTAGAGCTGGGCCAATGTGTATTTTGAAATGCACATTATAGCTAATGAATTTGGTTTGTTAGTGACCTGTAAATCTCAAGCTGTTGGATAGATGGGTTTGTAATTATTTTATCCTTGTTATGCTTAGTCTTTCAGTAAAGGTTACTTAATCATGATAGATGTGTTTTAGCTGTTGTATGGGTCTTATAACATGGGCTAATGAGAGTAATGTAATATAGAAATGCATAGATCAAAGTAGGAATGGGGGACCAAAATCTAACTGACCATGGCTGATAACAATGGCCAGTGAGGGACCTCCTAAGAAAATGTGATTTGTAAGAATAAGGGATTCTAGGAAGTGAGATATGTTCATGCTTCTTCAAAGGGAAATTCTCCCCTATTAGGGAACCAGCCAGCTTTGTGTCACCATCTAACTGGTCTACCTCTGCCCAACATATTTGATGAGCAATCCACATTCTATATTTTCAGATTTCCCTTTTAGAATAAAATAATATTTGGTCCCTCACCTGCTTAAAAATCTTTGTTGATCCCCTGTTACTTATTTTATAATCTGTACTCCACAATATGATAAAACATGATATAGAGTTTGCTCATTTTCAGGCCACGTATGACCGTTTTCTTACTTACCTTCCAACACACACACACACACGCATGTGCGTTCTACCATAACTTTCCTGAATAACTCACTTCTCCTTGATCATGCCAGTTTCTTTTGCAATCCTTTGTAATATTTCATATGCACTTGTCTAGAATACATCTCTGCTTCCTTGATGAGAGAACTCCCACTTGTTGACTAGTACCTAGTCCCAGGAAGAGATGGTTGTTTCGTCCTTTGTGTTCCTACATACTTTGTACATTTAACTCCACTATACATTCTTAACTAATTGTATATGGTAGAGAAAATGGTCTGTATAATATCAGTCTTTTGAGACTTGGCAAAAATTATTTAAGTGCTAGTTTAAAGCCAGTATTCATGTTCAGAGTTTCCTTGGAACGAAGGTATTTTTTTCATTTTTTAGAGATCAAGTCTTATTAGATTGTTTATTATTAATATTGTTTTTATATTCCATACTCTTTCCATTTTGTTTGTTTAAGCTATAAATTATGAAACAGGTATGTTAAAATTTTCTGTTATGATGGTGTTCTAACAGATCTCTCAAATTTTGCCTTACATATTTGAGACTATGTTATCAGATATATTTAAGTTTAAATTGTTATATTTTCCTGGTGAGTTGAGACCTTTATTATTTTGTAATGACCTCTTTATCTCTGGTAATGATTTCTGCCTTAAATTTATTTTTTTCTGATTTTAATGTAGCTACACCAGCTTTAACTAGTACCTACACTGTACTGTTACCCCTATTGTTACCATAATATTGGTTAGTGTTTCTGATATCCTTTTGTTTTCAACCCCTTTGTATACTTAAGTTTTATGTTTATCTCTTGCAAACAGCACATATCTAGATTTTAGAAATCCATCTGGATAATGTTTTGCCTCTTATTTACTACATTTAACTTATTTATATTTAATTTAACAATTTCATCCCAGAAATCGCTTTCCTTTTGTCTGAAGTACACTTGATGATGGCAAATTCAATTTTTTTTTGTGGCCTGAAAAGATCTTTTTTTCACCCTCATGTTTGAAATATTTTTTATGGCTTACAACTCTAGATAAATAGGGATTTCCTCCTAGTATATTGTAGATATTATTTCACTGTCTTCTTGCTTCCACTGATGTCAGTGAGAGATCAAATCTTAGTCCAAATATCATTTAATAGATGTAGTGTTTTTCTCTTTAGCTACTTTGAAGAGCTTCTTTTTATCTATTATGTTCTTTACTTTTATGTCTGCTTGTGATTTTCTTTTTCTTTATCCAGCTTGGTATTTATAAGTTTCCTGATTCCTTGTGAAAGGAGAAAAATGGACTCAGTTAATAATGGGAGTTTATCCAAGAAATACCATGTTATCTCTTTTAAGATGCTTTCTCCTAGTAACTGCACCCATGATGATCATGCTGTACCTTTTTTGATCCTATTTTTATCTATGTATATATTCTGCACTGATTCTCTGCTATGTGGATAAACATAAGCATAAACACTAGGGATTGTAGATTGTGTTTTATATTTTCCATCCTAATGTTAATCTACTTTACCTCTGATACATGTTAGATATTTATTACATCCTTGTTGATATATATTCGGCAATATTTGGTGGCTGACCAGAATTTTTTACATTGGGGGAAATAATGTTCTCTTTTTCAGTGCACTTTTCTTTCTTTTTCTTTTCTTTCTTTCTTTCTTTCTTTCTTTCTTTCTTTCTTTCTTTCTTTCTTTCTTTCTTTCCTCTCTCTCTCTCTCTCTCTCTCTTTCTTTCTTTCTTTCTTTGGCTACTTGGTCCAACAATGAATAAAAACTTGAGTTAGGTGATGAAGTACTACTTAGTTTCTGTGACTAACGATCATCCACATATTCCTGGGCACTTTTTTTTTTTTTTAATTGAGGTATAACTGTCATACAGCATTATATTGGTTTTAGGCATACAACATAATGATTTGATATTTGATCACTATAATAAATCTAGTTAACATCTGTCACCATACATATTTACAGAATTTTTGTGTGTGTGATGAGACACTTTTAAAATTTATTCTCTTAGCAACTTTCTCATAAACCTTACAGTATTATTAATTATAGTTGCCATGCTGTACATTACAGCTCTAGGACTCATTTATTTTATAAATGGAAGTTTGTACCTTTTACTCCCTTAATCCATTTCTCCTACCTCTGGCAACCCTCTACCTCTGGCAACCACCAATCTCTTCTCTGTATCTCTGAGATTATGGTATTTTGTTTATTTGCGGGGGGGCGCTTTTTATAGGTTTATCACTACTCTGTGGTGGTAACACAAGAAGTCATCTTCGGGGCAGGTGGAGAAATCTTTCCACTGGATTTTTGGGGCAACTTTTATCATGATACACACCAAAACCTTCCAGAAGCTATATTTTTGTAGCTGAGATCTTACTGCAGTCTTCCCAACATGTAGTTGATTCTGAGTTTTCTATTCTCTATAATGCTTAGCCTCGGGAGAATTTTTTTTCTCCAGTTTCTGTATCTTTGGTGTCTAGTTCCAGGTTCTAGTATTGGTAATCCTGGTTCAACTCAATTTCAGATTAGCAACACACTAGGAGATTTTTAGGCATGATAAAATATGCTCTAAGTTTTGGTGAAATAAAAAGCTATCTATGTGGTATGATTTAAGATTCTCTAATCTCCCTATGTCCTGGGGAAAAAAAAAATGTTTCCCATATTGTCTAAAATTTTTATCATTTAAATCATGCCTTTGGATTCAGAGTCTGATTCTCAAACTATACTCTCATGAAATCCTACTTATCTGCAGCTAAAATTGAATGTCGGTAATTATCAATTTGTTATTTTTTCCTTAATTGTTTTAAATTTTTGTTGGATACTGCCTCTCGGTGATAGAATTTCATACCAGATTACCAGATTTTTTTTTTTAAGATTTTATTTGTTTGACAGAGAGAGAGAGCAAATGCGAGCGCAAAAGCAGGGGGAGCGGCAGGCCAAGGGAGAGGGAGAAGCAGGCTCCCTGCTGAGACCAACAAGGGGCTCAATCCCAGGACCCCAGGATCATGACCTGAACCATAGGCAGATGCGTAACTGACTGAGCCACTCTGGTGCCAACCCCTCCAGATTTCTTTTTCTGTTAGTAATACACATGTATACACACACATAGTTTTTTATATAAGCTTGATAAATCGGAATTTTGGAATCTGTAAGGAGCATCATGACTTTAGGACTTTGACTAACCAAGCAACTTTGGTTGTGTCTATATATATCACATATATTATCTATGATATATATATATATCATAGATAATATATGTGTGTATATATATATATAAACAAACAAAAAGTGCACTTGCAGAAATATTTACATCAAACATAAAGTGAAGGTGCTAAAATAAATACCAGCAAAAAAATCCTTCTAATTCTGTGATAGACAACACTGGTGAAAGCTAATGCCTTAAATCACTTGTGAGCATTAATCTCTCAGCACAAACTTCTTTATCAGATCTGTTAGCTAAGTAGGTCCCACAGGGCTTTTGTTCAGAGGACAGAATATAGTCCCTTCCAGAAAAGGAAGCAGTTCCTCCCAGTTATTCCCCACCATATTATCATGTTTCATTTTCTTACAGTGACACATTCACATTTCAAAATAAGCTTTAAAAAAGATGTTTTTGTTTATTTTTTCTCCCTGTAAAGTATAAGCTCCGTGAGGGCAGTCATCTTGCCTGATCGCTATATTCCAATATCTGACATGCAGTCAACACCTAGAAATTGTAGTAAGTGGATGATTGAGTGAACGAGAAGACCTGTGTAGGGCAATCTGGCTTGAGGTCCCACATAAAGAGAGACCAGGAGAGGACATCCTAACTATAACGTAGAGAAAGGAATGGGGAAGATAAAAGGGGAAGCCGGAAAGGGGTGAAGTGTCCTAATTTATATCATCTATGATTATCCTTGTGCCAGACCTATATCGTTATAGGAGGAACTATAATAAGCTGTCTGTCCTGTATCTCTTGAGATGGTGACACTGACATTAAAGATGGATTTCTGTTTTCCCTTCTCAAGTCTGGCTATTTAAGCATAACTAACTAGGGCATGGTGAAACATCTGACCCAAGCTAGGACAATTAGATTCTTTTGCCCTGATATATGGATAAAATAACCTGATTCCAACCTTAATAGATCAATATCCATTTTTAGATCAAATATTTTGTATAAAGTCTCCTTAAAGATTATCTTATTAGGGCGCCTGGGTGGCTCAGTCGTTAAGCGTCTGCCTTCGGCTCAGGTCATGATCCCAGGGTCCTGGGATCGAGTCCCACATCGGGCTCCCTGCTCGGCAGGAAGCCTGCTTCTCCCTCTCCCACTCCCCCTGCTTGTGTTCCTGCTCTCGCTGTCTCTCTGTCAAATAAATAAATAAAATCTTTAAAAAAAAAAAA
>NW_028025002.1:0-630 GCF_054177405.1 Leptonychotes weddellii
ATGGGACTCAGTGACAGAAGGTTCTGTCAGGACAATGTCCGCTCTGGACCAAAGAAGCCGCCCCGGCTGCAGTCAGCACAGAGACACAGCGGGTCCCCCGGGGAGGCCGCTTCTCTTGTTCTCTCGACACCCTTGGTTCAGAGCTGCGTCTCCAGGCCAAACCCTCAAATTTCTGTCAAAGTAACAGGTTAGTGGGGCCAGGCTTCCCGACAGGACTGTTAGGAAGTAAACACTGCTCTCTCTTGTGTCCCACGTGAGTCCGTTCCAGAATCTTCCTGGTCTCCCAGCATCCCCGAGGACGCTGGCTTTGCTACCAGAAGGAGCCGAAGGGGGGAACCCCTCAAACTGTACTCCCTTCTCCTGGGAGCGGACGGCCTTGTTCTCTCGGGAGGCACAGCTCTGCTCTCCGTGGTCACTTGTGTAAAAGGAAGTCCCCTCGGGGATTCGCAAGACCGAAGAAAGTGACAAGTTCCGCAAAGACCCGAGAGAAGGCCAAGGGGACACCAAAAGGATGTCTAGCCTGCAAAGTGGCTGCTCTCTGGGGAAACCGCAGTAAAACCTGGAAGCCAGGAAGCGTGGAAGGCAACGCGTGTGGTTGACACGGTCTGTGCTGACCTGGGTTCGGGTCCC
>NW_028025003.1:0-630 GCF_054177405.1 Leptonychotes weddellii
ACACAATAAAGCAAGAACTGTCACAACTACAAAGAAATAAAAAATCCGTAATTGTGGCTGGAAATGCCAATATTCTCTCCTCCTTCGGTAATTAACAGAACAAAAGGAAAATCGCAGTAAGTATATCAGAAGACTTGAATTTTTGGTTTTTTGTTTGTTTGTTTTAAGTAATCTGTACACCCAATATGGGGCTCAATCTCCAAGATCAAAAGTTGGATGCTCAGGCGCCTGGGTGGCTCAGTTGTTAAGCATCTGCCTTCAGCTCAGGTCATGATCCCAGGGTCCTGGGATTGAGTCCCACGTCGGGCTCTCTGCTCAGCACGGAGCCCGCTTCTCCCTCTCCCTCTGCCTGCTGCTCCCCCTGCTTGTGCACTCTGTCAAATAAATAAATAAAATCTAAAAAAAAAAAAAGGTGGATGCTCTACTGACTGAGCCAACCTGGCACCCCAGAAGACTTGAATTTTCAGTTTATTTTACTGACATTTATAAGGCAATACACTCAACAGAAGTAAACTATACATTCTTTTCAAATGTATATAGACCATTCATACAGACCATATGCTTGAAATTAAAACGAATTTCAGGAAGAGAAATTAAGGAGTCCATCCCATTTAACAATTGCACCCAAAA
>NW_028025004.1:0-630 GCF_054177405.1 Leptonychotes weddellii
TGGGGAAAATTTGCCATTAGTGTCATCATCAGTGAAGCATAGTAACAAACTTTGGGTCGTCGGTATTCATGTCAGTGTGAAGGTTGATGCAGCATCATGAGTAATAATGTAACTAGCTTTAAAGAAATAAATCAAGACTCAGTTCGGGTATCATCTTCTCTTTGAAGTCCTCTTGAATCCCCAGACTAGGCTAAGTGTCCCTTCTCTGTCATCACATAGTTCCTAATCACCTCTATTCCACACTCACCACATGATATTCTAAATATCTCTGTGGATGTTTCCCTTCTGTGTAGATGTGTATATTAAAGAAGGAAAAGTAAGACAAAATCAAAGGGAGAGACAAACCATAAGAGACTCTTAACTGTAGGAAATAAACTGAGGGTTGCTGGAGGAGAGTTGGGTGAGGGATGGGGTAACTGGGTGATGGGCATTAAAAAGGCCCTTGATGTAATGAGTACTGGGTGTTATATGCAACTGATGAATCACTAAACTCTACCTCTGAAACTAATAATACACTATATGTTATTTAATTGATTTTAAATAAAAAATAAAGAACTTCTATGGCAAGCTGATGGATGTTTTATTCATCTTTGTGCCCCAATCCTTGCATTGTGCCTGATACATAGTATG
>NW_028025005.1:0-630 GCF_054177405.1 Leptonychotes weddellii
AGAGGGGACTTACGCACACTGCCCCTCCCCCTCAAGGGAGCTGCTCCGCTTTCCAGTTCTGACACACTAGAATTTCTGCCCTTCCTCTTCCTGGGGCTGCCTGGACAAAGCCCAGGTGCCGCCAGGGGGCTTCACCTGGAGGCCAGGGGCTGTGGCCATGGGAATTCTGAGACCTGGGGTCTGTGAACTTGAGCTTGGCTTCCAAGTTTGGGATCTGAGAAAATCCTGACACAGATTTCCCCCACAACTGACCACGGAAAAGTTCCACTGGCTGGTCAGCGGAGACCCTCACCCAGAGCCGCACAGGGCCGCAGGTGCAGGATGCCCAGGAGACGCTTCCCCCCATAAAGGGGCTACTGACCCCGGGTGGGGGGCCAGGCCGGGGAGATGCTCAGGGGGAGGCGGGGAGGGGCCGGTCGTGGATCGCTCCGGACTCCCGGCCCCAGCCCCTCCTTCTTGCTCTGCTGGTCAGCCGGGAGTGTTCTAACCATAAAGCGCTCTTGAGGGATGGTCATTTGTCAATCTACAGCGGCAGTGAAGGCAGGCGGCCGACTCTCCCCTGCAGTGGGAGTTGTCACTCACTCATTGGCAAACAGGAATCCAGGCTCCTGGGGCCCCGGGAGCTCTGGG
>NW_028025006.1:0-630 GCF_054177405.1 Leptonychotes weddellii
TGCATAACTTTTATTACAGGATATAGTTATAATTATTCTACTTTATCAGTTGTTAATCTCTTGCTGTGCCCAATTTATAAATTAAACTTCATCATAAGTATGTATGTATAGAAAAAACACTTGATACTATCTATGGTTTCAGGCATCTTCTGGGGCTCTTGAACTGTATCCCTCATGGATCAGGGGAGAGGGGATACTTGATACTGATTCTATATCACTATCTGGTATTTCTACCATATATAGGATTTAATGTCCAAGACTTTCTTACCTTCTGCTGGCTACACGTTTGAAACTGTCATCTTCATAATGAAATATGTAGCTATCACATATTGATTTTAGCCTCAATGGCTTTCTGAACATTTTTTGTCAACATTTAAAACTATCATAGGCTAAATTGATCTTCCTTCAGGGCAACATTGGAGGGGATAATATCACTAGGTCAGCCACAGCCATCTCTAACTTAAGAGCGGTAGATCTTTCAGAGGATGACAGGGACTGAATGACTTCTGAGCACAAGGGAAGATGATAACTTTCTTTTATGTTAACTGAACCTTCAACATATCTATCTGACAACCACTATGTATCATTCTGATCAGCAGTCACTGTCCTATCTGCATCTGAAGGTCTTGA
>NW_028025007.1:0-630 GCF_054177405.1 Leptonychotes weddellii
GCCGAGAGTGAAAATGGCGGCCTCTCAATCTCTGTCCCGGAGGAGCTGAGAACTCGGGGACCCACTCCTAATGAGCCCCCAGAGAAAAGCAGTCAATCACTCCCGTCTTCCCGGTCTCTGGCCGCACTCAGTGCTCACCCGGCCTGTGACTGAGCGTTTCTGTCTCTGGCACATGATGCCGTGTGGAGTCTCCAAACCCCACAGATCCCTGAGCTGTGCTCCCGCGCCATCCCTCTGGGGGGAGGAAGGGGAGTCTCCCCGATCTGCTCCTTATTGTGTCCCTGCTGGGGGAGCAGTGGCCCGACTGTGCTGTGAATCATGGTTTATAGCAGCCCTGAGCTGAGAGCCCACTCCTCGGCTCTGTCTCTGTAGCCGGCTTCCCCGCTCCGATACCTGGGAGCTCTGCCGCACTCAGGCACCCCCGGTCTTTCTGTGACCCTGAGGGTCCTGCCACCACACTGTCCCATGAGGGTTCCACCCCCTGCTTAGCCACTGGAGCAACGTCCCTCAGCGGAACAGACTTCTAAAAGTTCCGATTTTGTGCTCTGCGGCTCTATCACTTGCCAGAGGTGGCCGTCGGAGGCCGCCCCCCCCCCCGCCGTCTATCCTCCCAAATATCCCCTTGGATTC
>NW_028025008.1:0-630 GCF_054177405.1 Leptonychotes weddellii
GGCTTCCCCCAGGAGCCCATTAAACCAGACTAGTCATGTGAAAAACATCAGATAAACCCAAAGTGAGGGCCATTCTACAAAACACCGGACCAGGACTCCTCAAAGTGTCAAGGTCATCAAATAGAAGGAAGTCTGAGACACTCTCAGAGTTTAGAGATGCTTCAGAGGACATACCGATTAAATGTAATGTGACAGCTTTACAAAAAAAAATAATATGGACCTCAGGTAAAAACTAAGAACATTCTAATAAAATAGGGACTTTAGTTAATAATGCATAAATATTGTTCATTAGTGGTGACAAATGAATCTTAATAATGTAAAATGTTAATGAGGGAACTAGGTGGAGATATAGGAGTATTATATTAACTCTTCTAAATTTTTCCAACTATTCCAAATTTGAATTTTTTTTGAAAAGTAGGGAGGAAAAGGTAACACAAAACAAATAAACATGCTATTAAGTGAATGAACAAATAAATGAAAAAAAAAAATCAGTGAATAATGGCCAGAGCAAAATTTTAGCTAATGTCACCACTTACCAGTAGTTTAAAACCACTTTGTGATCAATATTATGGCAAATAAAAAGAGCTTGCTAATTTTAACTGAGCTTTGGAAACTTTAAACAATGGAAGG
>NW_028025009.1:0-630 GCF_054177405.1 Leptonychotes weddellii
CTTTATCATCTGCTAATGAGTAGAGTATTGCTGTTGACAATAACTTTAACTTCTGTTAAAGATACAGACTATGCACCGTGTAGAAGCAAAATGACTATAGAAAAGATCCTCTTCTCATCCTTTCTTTTAAAAAATTCTCGGCTTCATGTCTTATCACTAAGATGGCATAAGCCCCTTGAGAAGAGACATTTTTCTGCTTGTTTATGGTATAGCTGAGTCTTGCACAAAGCAGATATGCAGTTAAAAAGAAACATTGTTACAGGGCGCCTGGCTGGCTCAGTTGGTGGAGCATGGGACTCTTGATCTCAGAGTCATGAGTTCAAGCCCCATGTTGGGCCTGGAGCTTACTTAAAAAAAAAAGAAAAGAAAAGAAATATATAAAGAAACATTGTTAGTGAAATTAAACAAGAGCTCTACTAAGAAACATAATATTGATACATATGAATAACACAAAATTATATAATCCTAGGACAAAAAGCTATCCTACCTGTTGTTTGGCTCAAACAACTCATTTTATAAGTGAGAAAAAAAAGGCCCTAAGACTTGAATTGCAAAGTTTTCTAAGGTGACTCAGTTTGCCAACAACAGAGTATCTGTTCTGGGCTTGTGTTGTTCATACCACTTACAGAA
>NW_028025010.1:0-630 GCF_054177405.1 Leptonychotes weddellii
CTGCCCGGAGTGAATTGACAGCAGTATCCTCCGAAGGACTCTCCAGTGCAAAGTGAGCTATGATGAATACATATATAAATATGTATCTGTACACACACACAAATACACACACACATACATTGAGATTTGGGATGTTCACTCTCAGGATCACGCATGGGAATACAGAGTTCCCCTGATGCTGTTTCTAAAGTCTTCTCATGGTAAGCTTCTATATGTAATATTCTTTGTCTTTTTAATATAGGTGGAAAAAAGATGAACAGGTCCTAGAGGGAGTCTTTTTAATCCTACTATTTGTCCACCTTGATTATTGTGGATGAGAGTCTACTAGAATGGTCAAGGGAGGAGGAAAATTTATTTGGAGCAAGGAGGAGTCAGCAGAAAGAACGGAGCTAATAGACCCTGGATCTGTCCCTGACCCTCTAGAGCTCTGCCCCCATGTGAAACTGGTGCTCCAAACCTACCACCATACTGGAAGGAGCCTCTGCCTCAGGTGTTTAGTCACTTGACCCTGTCTGAGGGGCAGGAAAGACAACCAGGAAGCATGAAGAGTAAGCAGATGATGAAGGGAATTGAGAATCACAAAATTAGTTGGGGTCAAAGGGATATGTACCTATAAACTGAAGCTGAATT
>NW_028025011.1:0-630 GCF_054177405.1 Leptonychotes weddellii
AAATACATTATGATATATTCACACATATTTAACAATAAGAATGAAAGCTCTTAAACTGTGTACAGAAATATGACTGCCTTATAAACATAATTTTGAGCAAAAGAAAAAAAGACATAACAGAAGAAATCCTGTATTGGTTCATTTATATAAAATATAAAGCAGACTTAGAAATTCGAGTAGTGGCTACACTTGAAGGAGAACTGTATACTTAAAGGGGGTTCAGCGGAAGCTTCTCTGGTAATAAAAATGTTTTATATCTGGATTTAGGTTCTGGTTACACAGATAAGCTCATTTATTGTAAATTCATCCAATTATATATGCATGAGTTTATGCCTTTTTCATGCATGTATGTTTTACACTATTTTTTAAACAGGAGAATTTCTCTAAAGTGTATTTAGAGTGTAAGTCAACATGCAATTTAAAAAAATGTGCACAGGGCGCCTGGGTGGCTCAGTTGGTTAAGCAACTGCCTTCAGCTCAGGTCATGATCCCAGGGTCCTGGGATCGAGTCCCGCATCGGGCTCCCTGCTCTGCGGGGAGCCTGCTTCTCCCTCTCCCACTCCCCCTGCTTGTGTTCCCTCTCTCGCTGTGTCTCTCTCTGTCAAATAAATAAATAAAATCTTTAAAAAA
>NW_028025012.1:0-1000 GCF_054177405.1 Leptonychotes weddellii
AGATCAGCAAGAACAGCCAGCCAAGACCAAATTTACTAATCAATGAGAACGGCAGAACTCCAGCACTAGGGGAATACTGCATATAGAATTCATGGCTTTTTTCCCATGATTCTTTGTCTTTCAAAGTTAATTTTTTTAATTTTCTTTTCTTTCTTTTTCTTTTTCATTTTTTCTTTGAATTTTTCATTTGCCCTTTTTCAACCAACATCTTCTCAATTCTTTTTTTAAAAAGTCTTTTTTATTTTTCACTTTTAGAGTCATATTCTATCCCTTCATAGTAGTTAACCTTATTTTTGATATATATGTATATAAGTTGTTCTCTCTTTAAAATTTTGGGATACAGTTTATTCTAACAGACCAAAATACACCCTAATTCTCTAGTAATGGCTATATTCTAGTCTCCTGCCTGATCACATTCTCTCCCTTTTCTTTTCGGGGGGGAGTCATTTAACATATTTTTTATTGTTATGTTAATCACCATACATTACATCATTAGTTTTTGATGTAGTGTTCCATAATTCATTGTTTGTGCATAACACATGTGCTCCATGCAGAATGTGCCCCCTTAAATACCCATCACCAGGTTAACCCATTCTCCCAACCCCTCCTGTCTAGAACCCTCAGTTTGTTTTTCACAGTCCATCATCTCTCATGGTTGGTCTCCCCCTCTGATTCCCCCCTTCATTCTTCCCCTCCTGCTATCTTCTTCTTTTTTTTTTTTCTTAACAATATTGCATTATTTGTTTCAGAGGTACAGATCTGTGATTCAACAGTCTTGCACAATTCACAGCACTCACCATAGCACATACCCTCCCCACTGTCCATCACCCAGCCATCCCATCCCTGCCAGCCCACCCCCAATCTGGCAACTCTCACTTTGTTTCCTGAGATTAAGAATTCCTCATATCAGGGAGGTCATATGATACATGTCTTTCTCTGATTGACTTATTTCGCTCAGCATAACACTCTCCAGTTCCATCCACGTCGTTGCAAATGGCAA
>NW_028025013.1:0-10769 GCF_054177405.1 Leptonychotes weddellii
GACTAGGTGGTGGGCATGAAGGAGGAGGGCACGTGATGGAATGAGCACTGGGTGTTGTATGCAACTGATGAATCACTGAACTCTACCTCTAAAACTAATAATACACTATATTGTTAATTAATTGAACTTAAAAAAAAGAGAAGCACAAAATAAAAGGATGTAAAATAGGATACCAAATACCTGAAATGTAGAGGGGAGAGGAGTAAAGAATGAGTTCAAAGTTAAGCGACCATCAGCTTAATATAGATTGCTATATGCTGAAGGTGGTATATATAACGTAAATGGTAACCACAACTCAAAAAACAGTAATAGACATACAAAAAATAAAAAGGAATCCAAATACTTCACTAACGAAAGCCAACTAATCAAGAGAGAAGCTATCAAGAGAAGAAAGGAACAGAGAGGAACTACAAAAACAACCATAAAACAAGTAATAAAATGGCAATAAATACACATATATCAATAATTACTTTGAATGTAAATGGATTAAATGCTCCAATCAAAAGACATAAGGTGAAGGCATGGATAAAAAAACAAGACCCATCTGTATGCTGCTGAGAAGAGACTCATTTCAGACCTAAAGACATGCAGATTGAAAATGAAGGGATGGAGAAACATTTATCATGCAAATGGAAGTAGCAATACTGATATTGGACAAAACAGACTTTAAAACAATGGCTGTAACAAGGCACAAAGAAGGATACTACATAATCAAACAGTACAATCCAGCAAGAAGATAAAATAATTGTAAATATTTATGCACCTAACATGGGTGCTCCCTAATACATAAAGCAGTTACAAAAGAAATAATAATAATACAATAATAGTTGGGGGCTTTAACCCCACTTATATCAATGGATAGGTTATCCAAACAGAAAATCAATAAGGAAATATTCACTTTGAATGACACATTGGACCAGATGGATCTAACATATATTCAGAACATTCCATCCTAAAATAGCAGAATACACATTCTATTCAGTTGCACATGGAACATTCTCCAGAATAGATCACATACTAGGCCACAAAAGCAAGTCTCAACAAATTAAAAAAGATAGAAGTCACAGTATACATCTTTTCTGACCACACTACTATGAAACTAGAAATTAACCACAAGAAAAAACCTGAAAGGCAAACAAATACATGTAACTAAACAATGAATGGGTCAACCAAGAAATCAAAGACAAAATAAAAAACTACATGGAGACAGAAAATGAAAACACAATGGTCCAATTTTTTTGAGATATAGCAAAAGCTGTTCTAAGAGGTAAGTTTATAGTAACACAGGCCTATCTAACAAAGCAAGAAAAATCTCAAACAACCTAAATTTACATCTAAAAGCATTATAAAAAGAACAAACGACATCAAAAACTAATGATGTACTGTATGGTGACTAACATAACATAAAAAAAAGAGAACAAATGAAACCCAAAACTAATAGAAGGAAGGGAATAATAAAGGTTGGAGCAGAAATAAAATAGAAACTAAAACGTCAATAGAACAGAGATACAGATCAATGATATCAGGAGCTGGTTCTTTGAAAAATTCAACAAAATCGATCAACATTTAGCCAGACTCATTAAAAAAAAGAAAGTATTCAGATAAAATAAGAAATGAAAGGGAAGAAATAACAACCAACACCACAGAAATACAAAAGATTGTAAGAGAATATTATGAAAAATTATATGCCAACAATTGGACAACCTAGAAGAAAAGAATAAATTCCTAGAAACATATAACCTTCAAAAACTGTATCAAGGGATGCCTGGGTGGCTTAGTCGGTTAAGCATCTAACTTCAGTTCAGGTCATGATCCCAGGGTCCTGAGATCCAGCCTTGCATCTGGCTCTCTGCTGGGTGGGGAACCTACTTCTCCCTCTCCCTTTGCCTGCCAATCCCCTGCTTGTGCTCTCTCTCTCTTTCTCTGTCAAATAAATAAATAAAATCTTAAAAAAAAAATTGAATCAGGAAGAAATAGGAAATTTGAACACAGACCAATTACCAGCAAGGAAATTGAATCAGTAATCAAAAAACTCCCAGGAAACTATGACAAAGGAGGCAAGAATATACCATGGGGAAAAGTTAGTCTCTGCAATAAATGGTTCTTGGAAAACTGGACAGCTACATGCAAAAGAATGAAACTAGACCACTTATACCATACACAAAGGTAAACTCACAATGGACTACAGACTTTAGTGTGAGACCTGTACTCACAATCTCTAAAACTTAGGCAATATTCTCTTTGACATTGGCCTTAGCAACATGTTTATTGATAGGTCTCCACAGGAAAGGGAAACAAAAGCAAAATTAAACAATTGGGCCTACTCCAAAATAAAAAAGGTTATGCATAGTGAAGGAAACCATCAACAAAATGAGAAGGCAACCCTGAATGGGAGAAGATATTTGCAAATGATCCTCTAAAGAGGATAGAAATCCTATGATCATCTCAATAGATATAGAAAAAAACATGTGACAAAATTCAACATCTATTCTTGATAAAAACTCTCAACAAAGTGGGTTTAGAGGGCAAATGAGATCGTATATAAGGGGTTAACATCCAAGATAAAGAATTTATACAACTCAACACCAAAACTTCATATCTGATTTAAAAATGGGCAGAGAACCTGAATAGACATTTTCCCAAAAAGACATAAAGGTGGCCAACATACACATGAAAAAATGCTCAACATTACTAATCATCAGGGAAATGGGAATCAAAACCACAGCAAGATATCAACTTATGCTCATCAGAATGGCTATTATCAAAAAGATGGGCAATATTGAGTTTTGGCAAGGATGCGGAATAAAAGGAACCGTCATGCACTGTCAGTAGAAATGTAAATTGGAGTGGTCACTGTGGAAAACAGTATGGAGGTTCCTCAAAAAGTTGAAAATAGAATGACCTTATGATCCAGCACTCACACTACTAGGTATTTACCCAAAGAAAACAAGAACACTCATCCAAAGGGATACATGCACCCCTGTGTTTATAGCAACATTATTTCAATAGTCAAGATATGGAAGCAGCCCAAGTGTCCATTGACTGATGAGTGGATAAATAATGAGATCTTGCCATTTTCAATGACATGGATAGAGCTAGGGGATATAATGCTAAGTGAACTAAGTCAGTCGGAAAAAGACAAATACCATATGATTTCACTCATATATGGAATTTAAGAAACAAAACAAATGAGCAAAGGGAAAAAACAAGAGAGATAGAGACAAACCAAGAAACAGACTCTTAACTATAGAGAACAAACTGATGGTTACCAGAGGAGAGATGGTGGGGGGGGTTGGTTAAATGGGTGATGGGGATTAAGTAATGCCCTTGTCATGATGAACCCTGGGTGATGTATGGAATTGTTGAATCACTATATTGTACATCTGTAACTAATATAATATTGTAATGTTAACTAATTGGAATTAAAATAAAAACTTAAAAAAAGATGTACACACACACACACAGGAATATTATTCAGGTGTAAAAAAGAATGAGATGGATCTTTTGGATCCACACAGATGGATCCAAAAAATATAATGCTAAGTGAAATAAATAAGACAAATACTGTATGATTTCACTTTATGTGGAATCTAAAACACAAACAAAAGCAGAAACAGACTCATAAATACAGAGAATAAACTGATGGTTACCAGAAGGGAGGGGAAGGATGGGCAAAATGGGTGAAGAGGAGTGGGAGGTACAGGCTTCCAGTTATGGAAAGAATAAGTCACAGGGATGAAAGATCAGCATTGGAAAATATAGTCTGTGTTTTGTTAATGTTATATGGTGACAGATAAAATCTACACTTGTGGTGAGCACAGCACAATGTATAGACTTGTTGAATCAGTATGTTGTACATTGCAAACTAATGTAACATTGTGTGTCAACTATATATCATTTAAAAAAAAAAGCAAAACAAAACCATTCTCACACTGTTAGATGCGTCTTTCCTTACCAAACTAATTTTGTAACTAACCCCCTTTATTCTTCCATGGTGTTATCAGAGATAGATCAGAGAAATTTTGGATACTTGAATTACTGACCTTTTTTTTTTTTTTGCTCTAACATAATTAGAGAAGAATATTATTTTTCTCAGTGTTTTTTCTTCCCTGTAAGTACACATTTAGTTATTACAGAGAGGACATGTTGCCAAGACATTGTACGAATATACAGGAGGCCAATACCTGGGCACAGGGACAAAAGTAAGATTGAACATTGTTCCCAGTTCCCAGCTGAACGGTCTTTGGCAAAGTTCATCTTTTTTAGCCTCAGTGTTCTGATAAGTAAAGTGAGGTTTATAAT
Source organism: Leptonychotes weddellii (assembly GCF_054177405.1). Taxonomy (NCBI): domain Eukaryota; kingdom Metazoa; phylum Chordata; class Mammalia; order Carnivora; family Phocidae; genus Leptonychotes; species Leptonychotes weddellii. Next base: position 4,303 of record NW_028025013.1, read on the forward strand.
AATATCCACTTCATCAGAGTTAATGGAATTCAATGAGATAATATATTTAAAGTTCTTAGGAAGCTACCTAGAACAAACAGACCCTCAGTAAAGGTAGTTTTTTCCTATCCTATTTTTCTATTTTAAAATATTTGTTGGAGCAGAGATGGCTTGTTGCCTACTCTACTAAAAAAAATTTATTCTGGGTGGCAGTATGTCCAACTGAAAGACAGGGTTTCTAGCTTTCCTTGCAGCTATAGAAGAGTCAGAAAAATGTAAGCAATTTTTTATGGTCTTATGGAAAAAATTAATAAAGAAGAAAGAGCTAGCATGAGGTTGTTCTATCCTTTCCCTCTTCCTCCAGCCTTCTAACTAGACTATGGTTGTGAGAGCTGGGCTCTAGCAACCATGTTGGACTGAGGAGTACCCTTGAGGATGGAAGCAAAATGCTGTGGATGATGGAACAGGAAGCAGATGGTGCCTGGATCTCTGATGACACGATGGAACTGTCACAGATGCTCTGAACTGCACATGTCTCACTCCTTTTAGATGAAGAGAGAAACATTTGCAGCTCATTGAAGCCATGTCCCTATTACCAGCAGCCAGTGGCAATTTCCTTTTTTTTAAGGTTTATTTATTTTAGAGTAGGGGGCGGGCAGAGGGAGAGAGAGTCTCTGTGGAGCCTGGAGCCCAACACAGGGTTCGATCTCACGACCCTGAGATCAAGAACTGAGCTGAAACCAAGAATCAGATCCTTAACTGACTGTACCACCCAGGTGCCCCCCCATGGCAATTTCTAATTGACATATTATTTCAAATTTAGATAATCTTAAAATTTGGAAATAGTTTTTAATATATACAATTTCAAAATAATCATTTTATCAAGAAAATTAATAGTGCATCTAATTGTTAATGATATCTTAAGATAAAGAAAGTGGAATATTTTTCCAAGTTAGGACTTTGTTTTCTATTTCCTAATTAGAATTAGGTAGGAAAGGGAAATAGCTTTGTGATTTAATCCCCATACAGTTTTAGAGTCTTGCCTATTTTGGGGAAACCTAGAGAACTTACAAATAGTAGGTCCACAATAAAAAATCTGAATTACACAGTAATCTTTGAAAGTAGGTTGTGAAATGGATGTTTTTCAAGGTTTTATGATTAATTTGATTCTAATAATTTTTAATTTACTTGTTAGAACAGTGAAAAGATTTATGACAATCATTCTTGTAGATAAGACTTTATTGTGGATTTTACTATTTTTGCTTTTTTTGGGGGGAGGGAATGTAGGTAATGGAAAATATGTACAGAATGTATGGGCTTCAAATCCACTAGTGTGAAGCTGGCTTCACACTACATCCCGCAATTGAGACTAAGAGGGACCAGGCAATTTTAAGCCCTGTGGACTTTCATGTGAGACATGGAAAATATAAATATTTGAACAATGGAGAAGTGTTAGTAAAAATAAAGAATAAAAAGCCATTCCCTCCTGCTAAGACAACTTCTCATAATACTGATTTATACTAGACTCTGATACCAAAAATTTATGTCGTAACCTGAATGATGTACAAAGTTATCTTGATGTATCATAGAGAAAATTTTCAAAAAAACCTTTTTGAGCCTCACTCAGATTCAGGTTTAGATTCAACCAATACTGTTTTGCACATCTAGGTCCCAAGCACTGTGATTTCACACATGGTACCTGGTTTATACCCCAAAACCCTTGTACATGGTCATTCTTACTCTCTATCCCATGCAGGGGAGGAAGGAAGCCTGAGAGCCCTGAGGATAAACGGTTGAGTTGGGACTAAACTGCTTGAGAATCCAAGCCCACAGCTATTTTCATTCTCTATAGCTTCCTAAATGGCTTTGCCATATTTGTACACTTCACATGTCATAGGTGCCTCATACTGAACTTTAAAGGCCTTTAATGATTTAAACCAGTTGCCCTGATAAATAATAAATGAATAAGGTCAGTCCAAGATGGTGGCACAGGAAGACCCTGAACTCACCTTTCCTTGACATAATGAATCTATACCTACATATAAAGTAATCTCTCCAGAAAAAGAACTGAATGCTAATTGAACAGCTTTTGCTCAATAAACAAAAGAGGGATCACATAGAGAAGGGCAGGAGAGATGGAGATGCAATAATGATGGGAACTCTACTCCTGATACAGTGACCTACAGTACCTAAGGATATCACTAAGAGGCTGGTGCATATTCACTTGCTCTGGGGCACAGCAAAAAAATCTGCCTTTAAAGGCAACTAGACTGTAAGTGAAAGAAATCCATTTACAAACCCTAGAGTGTCTGCCAATGGGCGGGGATCTATTGGAACTCTATCCAGGATTGTAGATGCCAGCAAGTGCCATTCTTTATGTTCACTCTCTATCTTGACAGCACAGATAGGAGCAGGATCCAGGTGCTCCAGCCAGCCTGCTAGGGCCACCTCAATGAGCTGTAGGTCCCTTGCTCACACTGGCTCCAGCAGTACCCCCCAAGGTGGACCTAACACAGTATGCCCCAATACCCCTGCCCTCACCTGCCTCAGATCAAGCCATCTCACCAAGGCAGCCCCAGCAAAGTGTGCTCCAGGGCCCTCAGCCTTTGCCTACTCCAGCTCTAGCTATCCCTCCAGACTGACTGCAGTTCACACCGGGATTCCCCCAGCCTGTACGTGCTACAACTCTGCTGTTGTGCAAAGGTGGCCTGGGCGTGGTATATCTCAAGACCACTGCCCAGCCTGTGTCCAATCCACCTGTTTAATCAAGATGGCTACGGTGAAGCTCACCCCAGTGTACCTAGCCCACTACTTCAGCTCCAGCTATCCTTCCAAGGCAGCCCAAGGGATGCATGCCTTGGGACCTTCCTGGCCATGCCAGCTCCAGATCCAGCCATCCCTCAAGGTGACCCCCATGCAGCATGCCCTGGGACCTTAAGACTGCACCTGATCCAGCTTTAGCTGGCCTGCCAAATTGCCAGTTACATTCAGTATACAAGGATGCTGATTTTTTTCAGCAGAAACTTTGCAGGCTAGAAGGGAATGTCAGGATATAGTTAAAGGGCTAAAAAGGAAAAACTTTCAACTAAGAATACTCTACCCAGCAAGATTATCATTCAGACTGAAGGAGAGATAAAGAAGTTCCCAGACAAGAAAAACTAAAGGAGTTCATCACTACACTGGCCTTACAAGAAATGTTAAAGGGTTGTATTTTGTGGAAGAGAAGAGGTCATAACTAGAAATCCTGAGCTCACCTCCATCCCCCCAACATGGACACACAGAGCCCAACAACTTAAGTGAAGCAACTCACTTGGAAAGACCTGAAGTCTAATAGTACAGATCTTCTACAGCTAAAGACATAAAGAGGAAGCTACATCGAGAAGGGTAGAAGAGGCAGAGATGAGGTCAGGAACTAAACCCTCAGAGTGGCAAACCACAAGTGGGAGGGATATCACAAGTGCTGAGGTTCTCTCTGAGGAATGAAGGGATTAAGCCGCACATTGGGCACACACCAGCCCAGGGTACCTGTACATGGAAGACAAACCCACATAATGTCTGGCTTTGAAAATCTGCAGGGCTTAACTCCAGGAGCTTTGAAAATCAGTGGGGCTTAATTCTGGGAGAGGTAGAGGGCTATAGGAAACTGAGTCCCCACTCTTAAAGGGCCAGTGTGCTATAGCGCTTGATTTGAGATGCACCAGCGAGGGAGCATTTAAAAACCTCCTCATATGTGAAGGAGATTTATTGACTAATTTTAGGACATGTGCTGGAGGGTGAGGGATCTGTGGGAGCTTTTTCCAGAAGGAGAAGTCCTGGCAGGCACCATTATTCTTGCCCTTCTTCAGCCTAGGTAGCCAGACACTTGTAGGAGCCAGTTCTGACACTTCCCATCTACCCTGCTAGTCCTGCTCACCCTGCAGATCTGTCCCATCCCATACAACTGCTCTAGCAGACATCCCTCCAAAGCAGCTACCCCCCCAACCACACTTGGTGGGCAGCCCTGATCATCACTGGCATACCCCCCAAGATGACTACATCTACCACACTTAGCAGACAGCCCCGGCAGAGACTGGTGACTATGCAAGGTGACTGCTCTGGGACAGGGGGCAGCCCTGCCCACCAGTACACCCTTAGCAGTTGCAGTAGACCTCACAACCAGATGTGGTAGGGCTAGCCACACTCACAAACACACCTGCAGTAGCTCCAGCTGCGTTTCTCAGCCTGCCATGCCAGGAGTCAGCTTTACCTACCAGTGCTCCTGCGTTAGTCATAGCCTGTGACTGCTGATAGCTGGGCTGAGGGCCAACCCCATCAAACAGGGTGCCAGCAGCAATTTTGGACCCGTCACAAAAGGAAGGTGCATGCAGTCCACAGAGGGGACACCCCGGACTCCCTGGTTCTAGAGAACAATGAAGAATTGTGCTACTGGGCTTCACAGGACACCTACGTTAAGACCACCACTTTTAAGATCAGGAGACATAGTTGACTTACCTAATACATAGAAACAAACCCACAGAGTCAGAAAAAATGAGAAGACAGAGGAATATATTGCAAGTGAAAGAACAAAGCAAAAGCTCAAAAAAAGAACTAAATGAAACAGATAAGAAATATTTCTGATAAAGGGTTCAACGAAATATCACAAAGATGCTCACTGGACTAGAGAAGAGTGGATGAACTCAGAGCTTCAACAGAATTAGAAAATATGAAAAAAAGAATCAATCAGAGATTAAGAATAACTGGAATGAAAAATACACCAGAGGGAATCAACACTAATTAGATAATATAGAAGAACAAATCAAGGATCTGGAATACAGGTAGTGGAAAGCACCCAAGCAGAAGAGCAAAAAGAAAAAAGAATTCTAAAAAATGAGTTTAGGTGAAGGGACATATGGGAAAACATAAAGTGTACTAACAATCATAATATTATAAGGGTCCCAGAGGGAGATGAGAGAAAGAGGCAGAAAATGTATTTGAAGAAATAATAGCTAAAAAGTGCCATAACCTGGGAAAGGAAACAGATGTCCAGGAAGCACAGCAAGCCCCAAAAAGATGAACTTAAGAAGGATCACACCAAGACACCTAATAATTAAAATTTCAAAGATTAAAGATAAAGAAAGGATCTTAAAATCAGCTAGAGAAATGCAAATAGTTACATATAAGAGAAACCCCATAAGACTGTCAGCTGATTTTTTCAATAGAAACTTTGCAGACCAGAAGAAAGTGGCATGATGTATTGAAAGTTCTGAAGGTAAAAAACCTACAATCAAGAATACTCTGCTTTTCCCTGTGGCCTCTGCTCCGACGGGAGCGCCCCGGCGGAGCTCCAGACACGTGTGGAGGGGACAGCCATGGGCTTTGGACAGAGGCAGCCCCAGGATGACTTGAAAGTGGGGCATCCTGGGTCCTCCTAAAGAGAGAAAATTAGTGGCTGGTGAACAGTCTGTATGGCATTCTCAGATGCCTTTACGAGAGTGAGAAATCTGCCTCCATCAGGACCTCAGATGTCTGACAGCCCTATGTGACATCAGGATAGGATATTCCTGTAAATATACTGCAGGACGTGTGGCCCTCTACAACACTTACAACATTTATGCATGTTGATGTGCCAGAATTGGTAAACTCCTTCTACATATCTTAATCCTCTCAACAGGCCTACAAGAGAAAGAATGCAGGGCGGAGAGGGAGAGAATCTTAAGCAGGCTCTAGGCCCCTACAGAGCCCGATGCTGGGTCCCATCTCACAACCCGGAGATCATGACTTCAGTGAAAATCAAGAGTCGGACGCTCAACCGACTGATCCAACCAGGTGCCTCAAAGATTTACTTTATTGAAGGATGGAGTAGAGTAGGGTTCCCATTTTAGTTTTACATATATAGTAGTACAACTGCTAAATTAGGAACATAAAGATGTTATAGATACACGTAATAAACAGTTACATAATAATACAACACAGAAAAGTCATTCTGAGATTATTTCAACAATATGTCAAGAATAATCTCCCCAGGGGCGCCTGGGTGGCTCAGTGGTTGAGCCTCTGCCTTCAGCTCGGGTCATGACCCCGGGGTCCTGGGATCTAGCCCTGCATTGGGCTCCTGCTCGGCTGGGGGCTTGCTTCTCCCTCTCCCACTCCCCACCGCCCAGCTTGTGTTCCCTCTCTCGCTGTCTCTCTCCCTGTCAAGTGAATGAATAAAATCTTTAAAAAAAAGAAAAGAGAATAATCTCCCTATATGCTAAAACAGCATTTGCTAAAACTGCTGAGGGTCAACATTCCTAACCTGTTAAAAGTGTCTTACTCTAGGGGGGCGGAGCAAGATGGCGGAGGAGTAGGAGACCTGGATTTCGTCTCCTCTCAGGAATTCAGCTGGATAGGGATCAAACCATTCTGAACACCTACAAACTCAACAGGAGATCGAAGAAAAGAAGAGCAACAACTCTCTCATCAGAAAAGCGACCACTTTCTGGAAGGTAGGACGTGCGGAGAAGTGAATC
>NW_028025014.1:0-630 GCF_054177405.1 Leptonychotes weddellii
ACTATAAATGCCTGAGATCCAATGATGCTGATAGTTTTGCTGATTCCCAGGCTTCTGTGGGAGATTTCAGTTTCTGCTGAGCAAAATGTGTTGGTATTTCTATTGCTCCTCTGGTTAATTCTTCAGAGTCAGGAAAACTCAGAATCAGTCTATGACAATGGTACAAGGAACATTTTGTTAGAAAATCTGAGTAGTACTGTTGACATCAGCTCAAACATGCTATTTCTTTTATTACTCATTATGAATTGGTCACCCACTAATTTGCCTTTAAACCTATCTATATTTCAAACTGACATCAATTCTTAGAATAAAATGTAGCATGTATGATTAAAATTTAATTTATTTTTCTTGAGATACCTCTGTCAAGCAGTAGTAAGACAGGTAATAGGGTCACAGATATTAGATCATCGTCTTATTTAAAAAAAAATAAAAAGCCAGCATCTGCATTTTGATACCACAGAGTATAACATAATTTCTCAATTCCATCTCTAACATGGTTAAGAGAATTTCCCATTAAAACACAAATAACAAATTATTCTGGGGCCACATGAAGACCTTAGGCTAAAAGGTAAACATCAGGGCGCCTGGGTGGCTCAGTTGGTTAGGCGACTGCCTTCGGCTCAGGTCATG
>NW_028025015.1:0-630 GCF_054177405.1 Leptonychotes weddellii
TTCCTTCATCTCTTCTTTCTATGCTCTGATGAGCGATCTGTTGCTCATCACTGTGCTTAATTAAGTGCTAGGGACTAGTGCTTGACAGGACAGGACAGGCATCGCCATGGCCCAGTGGAACTTACTGAACACAAGAGGAGATGGGCAGCAGCCAGAGATTCACAGGACTGAATGTGTGGTATCTGTAAAAAACAGGAAGAAGCAGTCTACTCAGGAAAGTTGGGACAGCTGTCTGGGACACTGACCATTGAGCTGAGATAGGAAGGAAGAATCAACAGTAAGAAAATCTTGCCTTTCAACTCAAAAACCTAACCTCCATTCTTTCCCATTTCCATCTGTACAGTTTCAGGGGCTGTTATAAGGGGCACACCTCCTCTCAGGCACTCCCTGTGTCGTGGAGGGCAGCCTATCCGTCAGACTCTCCGAGTTCCCCACCAACTAATCTTTGTGAAAAACATTAGAAAAGAGGAGCCCAAGTTCCCTGGACTTCATTGAGTTCTAGCCTAATTCGGTGGCCACAAAGGGCAGCCCCATCTGCGTCAGCTACGTGTGCTGCTCCAAACACGGCTGGGGCTGATTCGGAGCTGAGTGTGCTCCCCTAAGGAGGATGAGAGAGAAAGAAGAGAGAGA
>NW_028025016.1:0-630 GCF_054177405.1 Leptonychotes weddellii
TCATGGATCACTACATCAAAAACTAATGATGTATTGTATGGTGACTAACATAACATAATAAAATTTTTTAAAAAATAGAAAAAAAAAAAATCCATTCAAGTTTGATCTCATTTTTCTCGTTTTTGCAAATGAAGCAGTATAATTCCTTTTTAAGGGTATAGTTTTCAGAGCCAGGCAGATCTGGGCTCCATTACAGATTCTAAAATTTACAGCTTCTGAGACCTTGGGTGAATTGCCTAATCTCACTGGGTCTTGGTCTCCTCATGTGTAAAAATGGGTTAACCTAATCACAAGCTTCTGTGGACTTTGTGGGAACTGAATGTGACACTCTATGTAAATTACAAATTACAGCTCCTAGTGCATCATAAGCATCAACAAATCTTAGCCTTTTTTTTTTCCACAAGGAAATTGAGGCTCCAAGAGAATAAGTAATTTGCCCGAGGTAGCAGAGCTTATATATGTCGAAGCTGAGATCCAAGGGCAGGTCCAAGACCAAAGTCTGTGTTCTTTCTAGCATCTCACCAGCTGCCATTAGTAAACTTGACCCCTGTCATTCTAGACACTGAAAAGCTTTTCTGCTTGCCTTTACTGTTGGATACACATTGCCTAATGGATGGTGGGCATTCAGTT
>NW_028025017.1:0-630 GCF_054177405.1 Leptonychotes weddellii
GATTGTCTTGTTAGCCATACCAGCTGGGCTCCGGTGGGTTGAGAGCAGGGAAGGCATTGTTGCTTATATCCTAGTCTCCAAAGGAAATTTCGTTCTAGTTTATTGTTGAAGTATGGGTTTTGAAATTGAAACACAGAAGGTCTACTAAAGGGATGTTCCATTTGGAATGGGCTCTCTCGCTCTTTTTTTTTTTTTTTTTTCCTGTTTTCAGGTTAAAAGCAATAACCATGAAGCAAACAGAAAGAAAATCCTCCAAAGAATATTGTGAATGGCTCTGACAGGTTAAAGCTGCTGGATAAATGTGGAATTTACATGACAAAATCCTGAGCACAATGCTGATTGTCATTCACAGTAATAGCATTCCCCAAAAAGCTAAAAATCTTAATTAAAAAGAAAGACCACATAATTTATATTTGCTGGTTAAGTGTCCTTTTGCCTGAGGAACTACTCAGACTATACCGTTGCTCTCCCCGAATTTAACTTCACCAAGGCTGGGGCTGCTTCGTGTCTGGAGCCCTTATTCCCACCTCCTCTTCCTGGGTTTGGCAGGCTGCCTGGAGCATAGGAGGCTTCGGGAATGATCCAAAAGATGATCCTCTGCCCTCAAGAAGATGTAAGTTTTAGTGGGGA
>NW_028025018.1:0-630 GCF_054177405.1 Leptonychotes weddellii
AAAAAAAAAAAAGACAAATGATGCATAAGTACTGACTCCACAAAAACAAACATCATACAATTCCTTTCATAACTATCTACACTAGTGCACTGGAAATATTTAATTTACAAAATACATAGTCATTGTGTAGTGTGAGCTGCCTACTACATCTGATTTTTTTAAAAATCACTTTAAATTGTTTATAAAAGGTTCTAGAGAACCTACTAGTAGAATATATATATACTTTCATACATATTTCTATATATATTTATATATATAATTTTTATATTATATATATAATGATATCTGTTTATGTACATATGCATATATCTATTCCTCAGAAATACTGGTGTGATTTATTCCATATTTGCTGTATATTTTACAGGCTTACAGAAAAGTTAATATTTAAGACCCACCCTTTCCTCCTAGCCATATAACCTGTATATCATCAGCTAACCTCCCTGGGCTTCAACTTCATCCTTTGTATTGTGACTGAAATTCACTCATTCAAAAAGTGTTGACTGCCCACCACATACAGTAGACACAGGCTGGCCCCAGGTAGGAATTGATGTCTTGGGAGGTCTCAATAAGGTGCTGATGAATCAATCAAAGTGCAGAAAGTGTGCTTCCACTCAACACAGTATTTCCTAT
>NW_028025019.1:0-630 GCF_054177405.1 Leptonychotes weddellii
AAACCAACACAAGATACATGAATAAGTCCCTGCCCTCAGGAAGTTTACTATGCCATGGTGGAGACGAGATATTTCATATATGAGAAAGATGAACCGCTTACGTTAGAACTCCCCTGTGCCCCTGGCAGACCTGACTAATTGGTTAAAACATTCTTTAACTGCCCTGCTCAGACAGGGCCTGTTCTGCTCAGGGCTCCGGAAGCCACTAGAAATGAATAAAAATTGGTATACAAGATGAAAGCTAGAGGCTAGATGCTTTCCCTGATGCATGCGTATAAAAAGGTAAGTAAGTATTGAAGGTAATTTCAAAGGGCCATATGTCTTGACTACGTGCTGCAAAAGTCTATGGAGGAGGTCCTCATCGTTCGTGAGGTCAGAGGAGGCTCCCGGCAAGAGAGGCTTCAGCCCAACATTCAAGGATAACTATGGACAGGAAAGACAGGGGTAGCTCAAATGGAGAGAGTGAAACAATGTGGGCAGAGGGGTGCACATCTGGGGCCCAGGGAGTCTGGCAAACCAGCTGAAGAGAAATATTGGGATTAGAGAAATTGATTTGCAAAGGAATGGTGAGGTCAGGCCATGAAGGGTCTCGAATACCCAGCAAAAGATTTTGAATTCTAGTTTATAAAC
>NW_028025020.1:0-630 GCF_054177405.1 Leptonychotes weddellii
TCCCAGGACCCTGGGATCATGACCTGAGCCGAAGGCAGATGCTTAATGACTGAGCCACCCAGGCGCCCCATACTGTTGAAATTCTAAAGTGTAAAGCTTGAAAGTTTTCTTTCTGCCCTGTTCCTTGTGCATGTAGGTCCCCATCCAGGAGATAGCCAATGCTATCAGTTTCTTGTAAAGTCTTTCAGAGATAATATGAATATACATATAAATATTCTTTTTCTCCTTTTCATATGACCAGTGCTATACACATTGTGTTGTTGTGTACCTTGCTCTTTGCACTTAGCAATACATTTTGGAGATCATTCCTTATTAGTACTTTTTTAAAAATGTGTAGTATTCTGTGGTATGGATGCACTTACATTTACTAACGAATCCCCTGATGACAGGCAAAGTCTATGGATTTCACTCTGGTAAGCTGAGTTGTGCTGAATGGAATTGCCTGTGGTTACTCAACTAATAAGAGGGAAGAATCCAGTGCCTGGTCTACGGGCATCACCATCACTCCAAAAGGACACTGAGGGGTCTACAGCAGATGGGTACAAAAGCCAGGGTCCTGGACTAAGGGACCCTTTCCTAGACAGGGCCTGGACACTTCTAGGCAAAAATCATTTTTTTAAAGATTTTATT
>NW_028025021.1:0-630 GCF_054177405.1 Leptonychotes weddellii
GATCTGAGGCTTTCTGTGGGTCTGGAAAGCCAGTTTTGCTAGTAATAGAGAATTCCTGACCTTCAAATATCACCATTGCATTGCAGTTGGTTAATCACGTGACCACCACTCTCCACTGGTCTGTGCACTCCTTTTAGGGTACAGATTGGATTGAATTCATCTTTATATTCCTTGTTTCAAGGACGTTGTAGGTGCTAATACATATTTGTAGGACTCAATCTGTCAAATGATAGACTGTCAATTAGTATTTGTTAAATAAGTGAAAAAGATCTGTTTCTATTGGCTAATAACTGTTGAATGAAGAAATAGGTATTAAGAATGACACTGAATCTCTGCTTCTTAACCCTTTATACAAAATGATATTGTGGGCCACAATATCCCCAGAGTTATCATTATTGTCAGCTCCAGCAAAGGAACCCAGAATTCTCCCTCTGGAATTCATTTTACTAGAATTTCTTTAGGGAAATAAATTGAATGATGACTAGAATTTAATACATTTCATAGTTTTTTTCTGTATTTACTTGCTAGGCAGCCTTCTGAAAACTGACATATGTATTTAGCTCTCAATAGTCCTTGTAAATTAAGAATGATAAGGATAAAGAATAAAATGATAAGACCCATTGCAGTAGA
>NW_028025022.1:0-630 GCF_054177405.1 Leptonychotes weddellii
GAATGGATCGTTTCTACTATATATAAACAGTTGTATCCTTCAACCCCTTTCTAAACAGATCTATCTAGCTCACTAACTAGAATCAATGTGGTTATAAGCTTGGAATTTGGAGCCGGATGCCAAATCTGCTTACTAACCACATGGTGTAACCTGTTTATTTCGTATGTCTTGTTATTGCAATCTATAACATGGGCAATGACACCACCTAATGCCAAGGGCTCTAGGAACAGTCACACACAAAAAACCGGTTTGTAAGCGTTGCCGGGTAAACCGGGGAGACCACTGAGCCCTGAGGCCTCTGCCCAGCCTGTCTCCAGGACGGTCTGCGGAGGCTTTTAGTCTCTTCACAAGAAAAGAATTCAAGGACAGGCCCGACTGCCGTTGAGCAGTGCAAGTGAGGAGTTTATTAAAGAGAGAGTACACTCTTGAGGTGTGAGACGGGTGAGTTCAAGGGAGAGCTGCACCTGGGGTTTGGGTCTCTCTTTTTATTAACAGTTGGTAACCAGGGAGTAAGATATTAATTGCTTGGGGAGGGGATTTTTGGGGGAGCAGAGTTTCGTGCTTTTTCTCTCTGACTTGGTCAGGGACCCTGGCTATCTCTGTCTTGGGCCTGTCTGGTGTGATCTGCCT
>NW_028025023.1:0-630 GCF_054177405.1 Leptonychotes weddellii
AATACCATCACACTAGGGATTCGATTTCAACAATTTTGGAGGGCACAAACATTCAGTCTATAGCATATGAGGTATCTAAAACAGTCAAACTCATAGAAACAGAGGATGGGGGGGAAAGATGGCAGAGGAGTAGGGGACCCTATTTCAACTGGTCCCTGGAATTGAGCTGGATATCTACCAGACCACTCTGAGCACCCACGAAACCAGCCTGAGATGTAAGAAGATCTGGATCTCTACAAACAAAATAGCAGAGGTGGTTGGTCTTGAGGTAGGAAGCAGGGAGCCCTGATTCCGCGGGCAGATATTGTAGGATAAACGGCAGTGGGAGGGTGCCTGGCTGTGGGGATCCTACACTGCCGGTGAGTGACAGCCTCGCGTGCTGCAGACGGGGCACAGACTCGCAGACTGGTAGCGGTGGGGAAAGGACTTTAGGGCAGCCCCCGGGGTGGAAACCTGGAGCGGCGGAGTCGCACCAGTGAACTGCAGCCCCCTGGACGGAAACCTGGAGCGGCGGGGTCGCGTGCGCGCAAACTGGGAGCGGCTGGTGGTTTTAGAAGCACAAAGGGCAGAGACGTGCCCCGACCTGGAGGCAGGACTGGGAGCACTGCAGAGGGGCGCACAACCCAGGAC
>NW_028025024.1:0-10768 GCF_054177405.1 Leptonychotes weddellii
GAGGGGTGGGGGGATGGGTTAGCCTGGTGATGGGTATTAAGGAGGGCACGTTCTGCATGGAGCGCTGGGTGTTATACACAAACAATGAATCATGGAACACTACATTAAAAACTAATGATGTAATGTATGGTGATTAAAATAACATAATAAAAAAAGAAAAAAATGGTATTAAATAAAGCAGGAGTAAAATAAAAAATAAATATCTATGCGCCCATACTGATATAAGTAAATGATGAATACTTAATGGGGAGAGAAGAGACAAATCTCTTAGGCAGAATTCCAAGTAGATTATGTGGATATTCTAGTCTCAATGTGGTGGAGCAAACTTCCTACTCCTTAAGTATGGGCTGCACACAGTGACTTGCTTACAAAGAGCACTGTATGGAAGGTGGAAATAAAAGAGGAGCTTTACAGTGGAGAAACCTGACAAACACTACATCAGCCGGGTGCTCAAAGGCAGTATTAGCAGTCACATTCATGTTCATAGTGTGTGCCCTTGAGATGAAGTGAAGAAAATGGCATTTCCTCTCTGTGCTCTTCCTCCTGAAAACCCATAATCCCATTTTATTTTATTTATTTTATTTTTTAAAATTTTATTTATTTATTTGACACACAGAGAGATAAAGAACACAAGCAGGGAGATCGGCAGGCAGAGGGAGAGGGAAAAGCAGGCTCCCTGCTGAGCAGGGAGCCCAATGCAGGACTCGATCCCAGGACCCTGGAATCATGACCTGAGCCGAAGGCAGACGCTTAACTGAATCACCCAGGCATCCCATCCATAATCCCATTTTAATGATGACAAAAACACCAGAAAAATTTTTATAGAGGGACATCCCGCAATATACCTGGCCAGCAACTTCTCAAAACAGAAGACATGAATAGACACTTTTCCAAAGAAGACATCCACATAGCTACCAGGCACATGAAAAGATGCTCAACATCACTCATCATCAGGGAAATACAAATCAAAACCACGATGAGATACCACCTCACACTGTCAGAATGGCTAAAATTAACAACACAAGAAACAACAGGTATTGGCGGAGATACAGAGAAAGGGGAACGCTCTTGCTCTTTTGGTGGGAATACAAACTGGTGCAGCCACTCTGGAGAACAGTTTGGATGTTCCTCAAAAAGTTAAAAATAGAACTAACCTATGACCTAGGAATTGCACTTCTAGGTATATACCCAAAGGATACAAAAATACAGATTCAAAGGGGCACATACATCCCGATGTTTATAGCAACATTATCAACAATAGCCAAACTATGGCGAGAACCCAAATGTCCATCAACTGATGAATGGATAAAGAAGAGGTGGTATATATATACAATGGAATACTACTCAGCAATCAAAAAAAAATGAAATATTGCCACTTACAATGACATGGATAGAGCTAGAGTATATTATGCTAAGTGAAATAAGTCAGAGAGAGACAAATACCATATGATCTCTGTGGAATTTAAGAAAGAAAACAGATGAACATATGGGAAGGGGCTAAAGAAAAAAAGGAGAGAGGGAAACAAGCCATAAGTGACTCCTAACAATAGGGAACAAACTGAGGGCTGATGGAGGGGGGTGGGTGGGGGGGATGGGCTAGATGGGTGATGGGTATTGAAGAGGGCACTTACTGTGATGAGCACTGGATGTTGTATGTAAGTGATGAATCACTGAATTCTACCCCAGAAACCAATATTGCACTGTATGGTAACTAACACAATTTAAATAAAAAAAATAACTACCAAAGTCATCAAAAACAAAGGAAGTCTAAAAACTGTCACATTCAAGAGGAGCCCAAGAAGACATGATGAGCAAGTGTAATGTGGTCTCCTGGATGGGATCTTGGGACAGAAAAGGGATGTTAAGTTAAAAATTAAGGAAATCCAAATAAACTATAAACTGTTTAATAAGAATATGTCAACATTAGTTCATCAATTGTAGTAAATGTACAATAATAATGTAAGATGTTGATAATAGGGGAATCTGTGGGCAGGGGGCTATATGGGAACTCTTTTTACTACCTTCTCAATTTTTCTGTATATCTAAAACTGTTCTAAAAAACCAAAAAGCAAATAAGCAAATACGATAAATAAGCAAAATAAAAGAAAAAGCAAATTGAGTTATACCACATGTGTTTACATAGTACTTCATGGAGATTTGACAATTTCTGGCTAAGTTCACATAAACCATCCAGACAGATAACTTGGATTTCAAGGGGGACAGTATTTGGATCAGAGTTATCTGGTTCTACTATCAACAATGATGAAATTCATCATGGGAAATCCAAATCTGAGCCGCGATTTGTGGTGGGGAGACATCTTTGATCCATTTCCCACCCCTACAAGAACCAAAGAAATAAGAGTTCTAAAATTTCTTTCTGGAAGCTTCTATCTAGAGACTCAAGGAAAAAAAATATTGAGAGGAAGAAAAGTCTGTAAGCAAGCTTCTGCAGTGTGACTTAGGGGAAAAGCATTTTGAGGATAACTTCTGATTCACCTTAAATCCTTCTGTGCTTGTTGAAGTCACTGATGGACTTTCTTTTTTCACAACCCAAAGGCCTTATTGAAGCAAAGTCCATTACTGTAGCTATGGGAAATACATTGAATTTGCCTGCTGAAGCAAGTGGCTTCCCACCCCTTTGGCTTATTTGCTCTCTATAGATATCATGCTGCTGGGAAGACTCTGATCAGTCTTTGTGTCTGCAAGACCCCTCCAATATTCCAGGCAGGGTTGCTGAAGCCTCAGTGCTACAGATAGGTGAGCTCTGGAGAAGTTGAAGCATTAATACTATGCTGAGTTTTTCCACTTTTACTTAAGTATAATTAACAAATAAAATTGTAAGATATTTAAAATGCGCACCATGGCGATTTGATAGATGTATACATCATACAAAGGTTCTCACCATCTAATTAACACATCCATCAATTCACATATTTATCTTTTGGGGGGGTTAGAACATTTATGTTCTGCTTTCTTGGCAAATTTCAATTAAATAATACAATGTGATCAACTGTAGTCACCATATTTTACATTGGATCCTCAGACCTTGTTTACCTTATAGCTGAAAGTTTGTACCCTTTTACCAACCTTTCCCTACCTGCCCTCCCTGCCCCCATGCCCGGATGTTTTTAAGAAAAAAAAATGTCAGGGTTACTTTTAAATAAACAGTTACACAAACTTTAAAAATAATTGGTTCTATTTTCGATTTTCCTTCTCTGCCTCAATCATTGTAGATTTGGGTTTCAGTCTGGATTGGGTGTTGTTGGAGCTCAACCCATGCGTCCTTGGGCCCTTTGCATTTTCAAGCACAGCTACTCTTGGGATGTTTTCACCTTCTACAGCCAGCGCTTGAGTCTCTTTAGCAGGCTGTTCCTAAACTGTGGGAACTCACTTTGAGTGAGTGCGGAACAGAAAACCCAAGTGCCTGGGAATTTACTGCCCCTGGGGGCAGCCCTGACCTGTGACTCACCAGGGTCTGGCAGGGTGCAGGGGTGGGGACTGGGGCTGGCCACCCTGATTGGTCAACTCCAAGCGTGCCCTTCATCAGGGCTGAGCCAAAGTTGCCCTCAGTGGGATTTTGCCTGAGATGTCACTGGTTTAGCCTTGCTCCCTTCTCTGGTCTACTATCCCACTTCAGGTTTTCCTGGGAATACTTCATCATAAATCCTTTTCACACAAATGCCTGTCTCAGGGTCTGCTTCTGGGGATCCAGGCTGAGACACAACTCAGTTCCCCATTTAGGAAAAGAGGTGCTGCCCCGGAATGTGGTTGGCTGACAATATGCTATTCTGGGGGTGGCCCCCGGCCAAAGACTGAGCAAGGCACAGGTGCAGGGCCTGGCCTTTCTTTGCAGGGTGGGGCTCCTCCAGCAGGCAGTCCATCGCTCTGGAGCTCCCAGGCCTGCTGCCTTTTCCTCAGCTTGCAAAGACAGTTGCAAAAGTCCCAGGTTGCAAAGACAACACCTATGACTTCTGTGGTTTGTTGGGTGTTTGTCTTACTTTTCTTTCTCACTCTTTTTTTTTTTAAGATTTTATTTATTTATTTGACAGAGAGAGAGAGATAGGGAGAGAGGGAACACAAGCAGGGGGAGCGGGAGAGGGAGAAGCAGGCTCCTGGCTGAGCAGTGAGCCTGATGCCGGGCTCCACCACAGGACCCTGGGATCATGACATGAGCCTAAGGCAGACACTTAACGACTGAGCCACCCAGGTGCCCCTCTTTTTAAAAATTGTACGCTTTACTTTAACTACCTCAGAGCCAGGTAGGCCCTGAAAAATCTTTCTGGAATGTTCCTGTTTCCTTGTATTCCCCCCGTAGTTTGCCAAATGAACTTTTTCCTCAGAACCCTCATTTCCATGAAGAAAAGTAAACAAGTCGTAGCCTCACTGGTAACTGTCAAGGTGCAGCAGGCCTGTGATCACATGAGCATTGGGCATCAGCTTCTTTTAAGTCCAGATTCAGGGGTGGGGAACAAAGAGGATCTGTAAATTTCTGAATCCACAGTCATTTGTTGACAGATTAAGAAATGGGACCAGGTGAAAGTGAGGGATGCTTTTCTCAAAGCTCATGCTAAGTTGCAGTTTTGGCCCAAATAGCCTGTGCTAATGAAGCCCTGTGTTTTATCACATGGAGCAGAGCTTCTCAACTTTGGCACTGCCAAAAGTTGAGACATTTGTCAGAAGGACTTTGACATTTTGAGTGAGGTAGTTCTTTGTTGTGTGGGGCTGTCCCGTGCACTGTGGGATGTTCAGCAGCATCCCTGGCCTCCACCTGCTAGATGCCAGTAGTACTGCCCCTCCCCCTCTCGCTCTGATCCAAATGTTCCCAGACATCCACAAATATCCCCTGTTGACAAAATCATCCCCCTCTTGAGAGCCGCTGACACAGAGGTTGCTATAGTCTGAATGTGTTCCCCCCCACCCTGCCCCAATATGTTGAAACCTAACCCTCAGGAGGTGGGGCCTTTGGGAGGTGCTTAGGGCAGAGTCCTCCTGAATGGGATTAGAGCTCTTATAAAAGAGACCTGAGGGAGTTTCCTTAACCCCTTCCACCACCTGACAATACAACAGGAAGTCAGGGACCCGGAAGATGGCCCTCACCCAACCATGCCAGCACCCTGATCTTAGACTCCCAGCCTCTAGAGCTGTATGCAGTATATACCAGAGAAACAACCTCAGGCCAGCAGCGGTGTCAAAGGTGACAAGAGGTGAGGGTATAAAATAGAGGAGGGAGATGATGAGAATCAGCTACAGCCTCCAGACCAGCAGCAGGTATGGGCATTACAGCTGATCTCACTGCCCTTCCTCTTCTATGTTTTCCCAGGAGAAGGCCCAACTAGAATCCTGGACAAGTTTGTTCCCAGATGGGATGAATGTCTATTTCAGCAACCGAACTTGAGCAGCACAAGTGGTGTACCATCAGATTCCCTTTTAAAACCCAGATTTCTTTCCCTGCTGCCAGAGGTATTGATTGCTGATGGCTGACAGCTAAGTCCCTCTCCAGGAATTGCCTTGGCTGAAGGGAGCCACTTTGCTCGAGGTTATACCCATCCCCTCCCTGAAGGTAGCCCATGTCCAGTGACTGGTCAATAAAGGGGTACAAAGGTCTAGTCCTTTTCAAGACTTGGATCTTTAATCCTGGAACATTTTCATATTTTATCGATCATCTATCTATCTATCTTCAATATGTTCTTTTTATTTAAAAATTGAGTATAGTTGACACAGAATATTCATTAGTTTCAGGTGTACAACCTAGTGATTCAACAGGTTTATACATTGTGCTAAGTTCACCACAAGTGTGGCTACCATCTGTCACCATACATCACCATGATGATACCATTGATTATATTCTTTATGCTGTGTCTTTTATTCCTGTGACTTATTCATGCCATGACTGGAAGCCTGTATCTCCCACTTCCCTTCACCCATTTTGCCCAACCTCCCAACCCCTTCCCTTCTGGCAATTATCAGTTTGTTCTCTGTATTTGTAGGTCTGGTTTTGTTTTTTGTTTGTTTATTCATTTGTTGTTGTTGTTTTAGAGTCCCCATATGAGTGAAATCATATGGTATTTGTCTTTCTCAGTTTGACTTATTCACTTAGGATAATACCCTCTAGGTCCATCCATGTTGTCTCAAATAGTACAACCCCATCCCTTTTATGGCAGTGTAATATGTGTGTGTGTGTGTGTACCACATCTTCTTTATCCATTCATCTATTAATGGACACTTAGTCTGCTTCCATGTCTTGGCTATTGTAAATAATGTTGCAATAAACATAGGGGTGTATATGTCGTTTCAAATTAGTGTTTTTGTTTTCTTCGGGCAAATACCTAATAGTGGAATTACTGGATCCTTTGGTAATTCTATTTTTATTTTTTTGAGGAACTTCCATACTGTTTTCCACAGTGGCTGCACCAATTTACTTTCCCACCATTGGTTCTATTTTCTCCATATCTTCACCAGCACTTGTTATTTTTTTAAAAAAGATTTTATTTATTTATTTGACAGAGAGAGAGAGAGAGAGAGAGCAGGAACACAAGCAGGGGGAGTGGGAGAGGGAGAAGCAGGCTTCCCGCGGAGCAGAGAGCCCGATGTGGGGCTTGATCCCAGGTTCCTGGGATCATGACCTGAGCCGAAGGCAGACGCTTAACGACTGAGCCACCCAGGTGCCCAGCACTTGTTATTTCTTGTCTTTTTTATTTCAGACATTCTAAAAGGTGTAAGATGATATCTCATTGTGATTTTGATTTGCATTTCCCTGATGATTAGTGATGTTGAGCATCTTCTCATATGTCTGTTTGCCATCTGGATGTATGTCTTCTTTGGAAAAGCATCTATTTAGGTCGTCTGCCTGTTTTTTTCAGTGGATTATTTGGGTTTTTTTGGTGTTGAGTTGTATAGTTTCTTTATATATTTTGGCCATATTAACCTCTTATCAGATATATCATTTGAAAATATCTTCTCCCATTCAGTAGGTTGTCTCTGTTTTGTTGATGGTTTCCCTCACTGTGCAAAAGCTTTTTATTTTATTTTATTTTTTTAAACTTTTTTTTATTAAATTTTTTTTATTATGTTATGTTAATCACCATATATTACACATTCTGCATGGAACACTGGGTGTTATACGCAAAAGCTTTTTATTTTGTTGTAGTCTCAATAGTTCATTTTTGCTTTTGTTTCTCTTGCCTTAGGAAATGTATCTAGAAAAAAAATGTTGCTACAGCTGATATGTTCTTCAATTTTTTTTCTCTCTTCCTCAGTTACTCTTTTGGATTAAACTTTTTTGACTCTTATCTATGGACTCATATTTTCTAAGGCTTTGCCTTAGGATCTGGAAAATTTTTTCATTTATCTTCTAGTTCATCTATTGAAATTTTTACTTCCATAATCATTTTTTAATTTCTAAAAACTCTTTCTTGTTTATCTGATTGTTCCTTTTACTCATAACACCCTGTTCTCATTGTATAGATATATAATAAGTTTGTTTTCAAGTGCCTGTCTTTGTTTCTTCCAGAATCAGTTTTGTCTTTGTTTTGGTTTTTCTCTCACACACACAGCTGATTTGCTGTTTGCTACTGAGACAGCTGGTCAATATTATGACCAGACTCTCTCCTGGGTGGAAAGTGCACCTGAGTCCTGTGAATGCTAATGGACAGATTTTGCTCTAGGATAGAGTGAGGAAATTTTCCATTTGCCCTTCCTTCCACCCTGTCCCAACCCCCTCCTGATCTCTTTCCTCCCAGTTGTGTTTGGTCAACAAGGCATGCTGGTAAGAGACGAAACAGAGAGAACAGAGTGTGGTCTGGGTGTTTACTTTCCTGTCTTCCTCCCCGTGTGTTGTTTCAGATTGTCTGTGCTCATCAGCAGAAGGTCTCAGATCTTTTCAAAATGACTCACCCTCCAGCTTTTGATAACTGCTCCCTGCCCTTGCCTCTTAAAACTGGGGGTTATGACAGCCCTGCTGCTTCTGGCCTTGGTTCTAGCACCATCCTTTGTCTTCCCAGCACCCCCACTCACTTTCCTTATTAGGATTCATCTTACCTTGACTTCCCTAGAAGGCAGAGCCAGAGGCAACATGCTATTTTTATTAGAGAATTCAATCCCAGAGCAGAGGAATAAGGAAATGGGGCTAAGGACGGGGAGCCAATACTAGGAGATAGGATGGTGCTGGCTGCCCCCTGAGTGCAGCTGGTGGCTCCGTCCTAAGAACAGGACTATGTTCTTAGATGGGGTGTAAGTAGGACAGGCTGTCCAAGGGAAGACAGGGGCAAAAATTTATCCACTGGCTGCCATCTCCCATTTGTCAAAGGGTAGTAACTCCACAAGGTGTTCATGTCCCAGCACTTTCAGGTGGCATGTGGTGGGCTCCAAGCATGATCTCCTGGTGGCCCAACTCAGTTTGCTAATTAAGCCCCAGGGCAGGAAGTAAAATGTGTGCAGGGCAGGTATGAGGGCATGTGCTGACAGATTGCACCAGTGTGGCGGTACTAAATGTTTGACAACTGGCTCTCTTACTTCCATGGTAGTAATTCTCACCATGCCTGATTTCAATATAGACATCCCTTATATGGTATGTTCATCATACAGGTACGATAGACATCATACAGATACAATAGCATATACTACAAAGTATAAATAATAGTAAAATGTGGTGAAATAGGTAAAAAGTAATGAGTTTTGAATATTAATTGCTTTTGTTTCTTTTTTTTTAAAAGATTTTATTTATTTATTTGAGAGAGAGAGAATGAAAGACAGAGAGCATGAGAGGGAGGAGGGTCAGAGGGAGAAGCAGACTCCCCGCCGAGCAGGGAGCCCGATGCGGGACTCGATCCCGGGACTCCAGGATCATGACCTGAGCCGAAGGCAGTCGCTTAACCAACTGAGCCAACCAGGCGCCCTAATTGCTTTTGTTTCTTATATAATTTATTTATTTGTAAATTTATGTAACTTAATTTTTAAATGGCTATTTTAATCCTCCCAAGCCAGTAAGGACTGGCTCCATGGACATTACTGAATTGCACCTGTGAAAAGGAAGTTGGAGTCTGCAGTGGCTGGACCAAGAAACTGGTAAGGCCCAGAGGACCTGAAGCGGTGTTAGAGGAGTCTGGTACAGTCCCTTATAGAGAAGCCCACAATTATTCTAATTGGGGTGTCAGGACCTGATGATACAGTTGAGTAGTTTTGGGCCAACTGGCAAGCTGCACGCTCTGCAGAAGGCAGAATTAGGAAGGCTTTATTGAGAAGCACCAACATCCACTCATGAGAACACCCCTCCCAGTACATGCAGATTTTTCAGAGAAGGTTCCCCAGATTTTGATAGGGATTCTGCACATGGCAGATAGGGACCCTCAGAGACAGTTGTGTAAACATTCCTCCCTTCCACTGTGTCCAGCTCCATTCCTCACTCCCCACCTCCACCAGACGTGCCGGTTCTAAGACCGAAGCCTTTGGAATCCTGGCAATCAGTCTGGCCCCCACTACAAGACAAACTTAGATGGTAGATCATTTGCTTTTAATTGAGAAAGGGCTTACGTGGGATTATGTAAAGGATATGAGTGAATGTTCATGAATGTGACTACTTATTTATATCATTACTTATGAGGGAGAGAAAAGCAAGCAGACAAATTAGTAAACACCTTTGAATTCGCAAATGATCACCTGTTTCTCAGCAGATAGCACTATTAAAAACTTGACTCAATGAAAACGCTTTAATGCACTTGAAATATCAACCATAGACTAGATTTCTGACTTATGGCAACTCATTAAACCTCATGGTCATGCTTCCCACCTGTTAAATAGGCTAATGGTACTTCTGTACGTGGCATGAACTTCAGTTACAGAGATTGTTTCCAAAGATTTATTGACAGTTATTATACACAAAGCCCTAAATTAGGACCTAATGATTAAAAAGAGGGATAAAAGAAAGAGAAAGAGAAAGAGAAGTAGAGACTGAATCTGGTCATTAATGTAAAATATGCCTATTTTGAATAGAGGTTATATCAATTGGTTGATAAAGATCATGAAGAATAATAGCAAAATGACAAATCAACCAAACTTAAAGTGACATCACTAAAAGTTTGCCTCATGTTTTCATCCTATTTATTTATTTTTATTTTTATTTTTTTATTATTATGTTATGTTAATCACCATACATCATTAGTTTTTGATGTAGTGTTCCATGATTCATTATTTGCGTATAAACCCAGTGCTCCATGCAGAACATGCCCTCTTTAACACCCATCACCAGGCTAACACATCCTCCCACCCACTACCCGCTAGAACCTTCAGTTTGTTTCTCAGAGTCCACCATCTCTCATGGTTCATCTCCCCCTCCAATTTCCCTGCCTTCATTCTTACCCTCCTGCTATCTTCATCTTCTTCTTCTTCTTTTTTTTTTTTTTTACATATAATGTATTATTTGTTTCAGAGGTACAGATCTGTGATTCAACAGTCTTGCACAATTCACAGTGCTCACCATAGCACATACCTTCCCCAATGTCTATCACCCAGCCGCCCCATCCCTCCCACCTCCTACCACTCCAGCAACCCTCAATTTGTTTCCTGAGATTAAGAATTCCTCATATCAGTGAGGTCGTATGATACATGTCTTTCTCTGATTGACTTATTTCACTCAGCATAACACTCTCCAGTTCCATCCACGTTGTTGCAAATGTCAAGATTTCATTCCTTTTGATGGCTGCATAATATTCCATTGTATGTATAAACCACATCTTCTTTATCCATTCATCTGTCGATGGACATCTTGGCTCTT
>NW_028025025.1:0-630 GCF_054177405.1 Leptonychotes weddellii
CCCCCCTCTCATGCTCTCTCTATCTCATTGTCTCTCTCAAATAAATAAATAAAATCTTAAAAAAAAAAAAGAATATAAATATACATCAGTGGAATAAAAGAGAAAGTCTGGATATAGAGTCACAAATATATGGTCCAATTATTTTAAACTAAAGCAGCAAGGCAATTCAAAAGAGAAAAGATATATTTTCAACAAAATCTTCTTTTTTTTTAAATGTATGATTCCATTTTTTTATTATGTTCTTTAACAACCAGACATCTATATGGAAAAATATTTTTAGAGACCTTAACCAACTTGGAATATATCACATAGCTAAACATAAAATATAAAACTATAAAATTTCTCAAAGAAAACATAGGAGAAAATCTTTGTGACACAGGTTTAGGCAAAGATTTCTTATATAAAGCATAACAAGCATAAACCATTAAAATATTGAGAAATAAAATTAAAACTGATGCTCTTTGAAAGATACTGTTAAAAGATACTAAAAAAAGGCTGGAAAAATATTTGCAATAACATATATATATATAAATGACTGGTGCCCAAAATATAAAGAATCTTCACAACTCAATAAATATAAAAAATCTTCACAACTCAATAAGAAAACAAACAATCCAATTAAAAAATGGA
>NW_028025026.1:0-630 GCF_054177405.1 Leptonychotes weddellii
GAACTAATGATGTAATGTATGGGGATTAACATAAGAATAAAAAAAAAAAGAAAAAAAAGAAACTAGCTTTTCTAAGGGTTAGGGGACTAGGGATTTTTGAAGATTAGTTTAGATCATCTCAGTGGTCCCTTCAGGGGACCTCAAGTCCTTCGAAGTGTTCTAATGAACAAGATGGTCACAGAAAAGACACTCTTTAATTGTAAGGGGTCTTTGAACATCAAATTCTGCACTTGAAAGCAGAATTCCAACCAACTTTTTCTGTAAGAATTAAGTTTGGAGATGACTTTTGTTTGTACTGTTTGCAATTTTATTAGGAAAAGTAGAATAACTCCTTCAATTAATCTAGACAAACTTCTGTTTTCTATACATATACACATCATGTAAATATTTTCCTGTCTATATATTTTGCCATATTATATACCATTCCCAATAATGTTTCCATTAGAAATTGTTTGCCAAAATAGGATCAACAGTTCATAAATAAATTTTATACAGTTTACTTGATGAAAAGGAGTGCATGGAGGAGGAGGGTAGATGAATGCTTTTTGAGCTCTTCATATGCATTTTTTTAATAATGGATCAGTTACCGCTCTTCTTTTGCTGTTGAAAACTGAAGTTCAGATTAAGAGA
>NW_028025027.1:0-630 GCF_054177405.1 Leptonychotes weddellii
CAGTACAAAGTATCTGACTTCATTTCTAATGTGCAATAGACAGGAAATATCTTCCAAACTCCCTGACTTTCCCCTCTTATAGCTTGTTATCCTGTTACCTGCTTATCACAGAGTGCTGTTATTCTATCAAGCCTCACTTATCACAGATAAGTGTATGTACACACACACAAAATTAGAGATACCAAAATGAGATAAAAAACATAATTCTTTCAATTCAAAATGTCCATTTTTACAAAATAATTTATGTTGTTTAAATAATGAACTTCCTTATACATCTGAAATATAACTTTATTTGCAAAATTTTATTTACATGTAAAAATCAGTGTTCATTGAATTAATGTTCCACACCCCCCCAAAAATAAAATTTTCACAACAAGATGAAAGCAAACATACTAGTTATATTCTAAAAGCTATTATCATTCAAACCTTCACCATCCGAATATTGTTAAAAAAAATCAAAACAGGTTTTCTTTTTGAGATGTTGTTTCAAAACATCCTGTGCTTTGGAAAAATGTCTGTTCATGTCTTCTGCCCATTTCTTGATTGGATTCTTTGTTCTTTGGGTGTTGAGTTTGATGAGTTCTTTATAGATTTTGGATACTAGCCCTTTATCTGATATGTCATTTGCAA
>NW_028025028.1:0-630 GCF_054177405.1 Leptonychotes weddellii
CACTCAACAGGTTAATTTAGACAGCTATTTTGGGGACCTTTCATGGTCAACTCACTCAGCAGGCCTACCAGGATGTCGTCATATTCAATAATAATGGTGACACCTCACATGTACACAGCATTAGATAATTTAGGAAGTACTTTTTACATGTGTTTCTGAAGGTCATGTGCACACCCATGTATATTTTTATCAATACACCCCCCTGCTGCATTTTATAGATAAGCGAGCAGGCTCAGAGGTAGAGCTGTTACCCAGGTTACACAGCTGAATCAGGCCTCACATGTGGCTCTATTGACTTTAAACGCCCTTTTAAAGACATCCTGACTTTTTTTGTTTAAAACAAGATATTTATTTGGGTGCTTACAGAATCCTTTTGTAGATAAGGAGATTATATGGTGGTTTATACCTTAAAGAAAAAATATGGGGCTCAAGTAGTTTTTCTCATACTACACGGTAGTATAGGTCGTCCATCAGCTACTCAATTAACTCTCAACAGCTATTTGTTTTTGTGTGTGTGTGTGTGTGCCATATATTTTATTTTTATTTTATTTTGTTTATTTATTTATTTATTTTTGATGTAGAGATCCATGATTCATTGTTTTCATATAACACCCAGTGCTCCATGCAGTG
>NW_028025029.1:0-630 GCF_054177405.1 Leptonychotes weddellii
TCAATAAATGCTTTTATTTTAGCTTTGCCTCTTTCCTTGATCAACACCAAATTTTCTAGTGTCAAAGACTTTCTACATCTTTGAAAGATGCTTATATTCAGAGAGCGGATTTATTTTTAAATCCCATGATAAGTGTAGTCACTATCTGTCACCATATATTATTTTTTTAAAGATTTATTTATTTGAGAGAGAGAGAGAGCACACAAGCAGGGGGAGGGGCAGAGGCAAAGGAAGAAAGAGAAGCTCAAGCAGACTGTCCATTGAGCACAGAACCTGATGCGGGGCCATCTCACCACCCTGAGATCACGACCTGAGCTGAAATCAAGAGTTGGCCACTTAACCAAATGAGCCACCCAGGCGCCCCTATTACCATACATTATTGACTATGTTCTCTATCCTGTACGATTTTTTTTCACTTGAAAATGTCTTTATTTTATAAAATTTAGAAAACAAAAAAAGAAGAGGAGAAAAATGTTACCCAGAATCTTTACCATCCAAAGACAAACAATAATAACATTTGAGCCAATTTTCTTTCAGTTTTTTATTCTGCCTTGTTCCTTTTTCATTATTATGACTTTTTAACCCACATTTTAATTCATATTATGTATTATTACTAACTCATTTTTTTCA
>NW_028025030.1:0-630 GCF_054177405.1 Leptonychotes weddellii
TGGGGGACATTCCCTTTTGGGCAGAACACCAGGATCCGGAGGCACAGCCACAAATAGCCAATCAAGTGATGCTCTAGGCAATCAGGGGATGATGGGACCTCCACCAAGGGCTCAGGTGAGATTCTTGAGAAGCAGGTGGAAAAAAGCAAGGGGTGGTCCCAGAAAAGGCAAGACTGGAATGAGAACGTGGCATACGGGGTGTCACCTTCACGAAAAGCAGTGTCTTTGTCACTCTGGGTTGCGGCGACCCGCATGGTCAGAGGCCGCAGGGCTTCAGTGTGCATTGGGGAGGCGTGGCAAGCGGGGCTTGGATCGGCATCAGGATGCCAGTGAGAAGGAAGGAGGCTGGCCACGTCCCAGAGGCAGGGCTGAGCTGACACACAGCTGGGAGTGCAGGGGGGAGGCGGAGAGTCTTGGAAAGCAGCCTTCCTGAGAGGACCCCTCTCCTGTCACCGTCCGTTAAATGGTGAGCACGATGACCCAGTGCAAACATGCTGACACCTCCATAATCATCATTTTTTAAAAAAATTTTTTATTGTTCTGTTAATCCCCATACATTACATCATTAGTTTTAGATAAAGTGTTCCATGATTAATTGTTTGTGCATAACACCCAGTGCTCCATGCAGAA
>NW_028025031.1:0-630 GCF_054177405.1 Leptonychotes weddellii
TAAGTAGCAGTAAAAACAGGTGGGGTAGAAAAAAACAGAGGCTTCAGTGTAAACAGGTCTTGGTTCAAAACTCTCTGTGTTTCATTTTGATATAAGATCTTTTAGATGAGGCTAAACTACATCTCTGTTTTTCAGTGGGGCTAATGGGCCTAATACTATTTCTTAGGGTTATAAAATTTAAGGAATAATGTATTCAGGTGTGCTCAAGTATTATTTTATTTTCCTCTTAACTAATAGGTGGGTAATTTTGCATGGGTCTAAAGGTTGTATGGGGACAGCAAAAGAGGAACTAGAGAATGAGTTACCAAAGGGATATATAATCTCTTTGTCCATATTGTTTAGAATATTAGAATATTATGTGTGGGTAGTTTATAATAATTCTTAGAATCAGGAGGTCTAGTTATTTGCAAGTATCATTCTTTTCTAGGATGAGTAGAAGTCATGCCCTTGCAGGTAATTATTTAATGTCTCAGCAACTCTTCAGGGTCATGTTTGTTTTTAGACAAAAAAAATCCAGCAGGTGGCGCCACAATCACAATATTTACACAGTAACTGTTTGAAGGGAGCCGGAAAACAAAAATCATCCTGTAGCCAGAAGATGGTGCTAGGTGACCAATCTTTTAAAAAAAA
>NW_028025032.1:0-630 GCF_054177405.1 Leptonychotes weddellii
AGCACTGGGTGTTATGCACAAACAATGAATCATGGAACACTTCATCTAAAACTAATGATGTAATGTATGGGGATTAACATAAGAATAAAAAAAAAACATAAAAAAAAATCAATAGAGAACTGATTCAATATTTAATGGTATCTACATGGAGTGGAATATTATAAAGCCTTTTGAAAAAAATGAGCCCATTCTTTTTAAAGGCACAATTAAAATATACACATGTTATACATGTATAAATTATCTCTGTAGTAATAATAAAAAAGTTGTCTCAATTAAGGAAAATAGGTAGGAAGAAATTGCATTTTTCAATTTACCTGTGGTTCATTTGTATCTTTGGTTAAATGAAATGGCTTAAAAGTCACTTTTAAAAATTGGAATTCTTAAACATAGATACCCTAAGGAATATTGTTAGATGTAAAACATTTTTAAATTGCTTGCAATCTAGAAAATAGTTGCAAATGAAAATTTGGATGATTATTTATTGTACCTAATTAAAATGTAGGGTATTTCACAATGATTTCTATAGCTTAACTTATTTCTCTCTTCTTAATAGCTCATGTTAATCCTTTCACTCTCCCAGATATGCCAAAAACACAATAATAATTTTAAAATTATAAAGAAGTTATATAT
>NW_028025033.1:0-630 GCF_054177405.1 Leptonychotes weddellii
ACCCTCCACTGCTACCTCTCTGGGCCCAGCCACCATCATTTATCACTGGTCTACTGCAATGTCTCCCAACTAGTGTCCCTACTCCCACCTTTGCCCCACCCGCCTCTCTGATTTCATCTCCCCTCACTCTCTTCCTCATTCCCTCCACCCACGCACAATGAACCCTGCCCATCCCTGAATATTCCAAGCATATCCCCACCTCAGGGCCTTTGCACTTCCTGGTCCCACCTGCGAGAACAGTCTTTCCCTCCATACCCACATGGCTCAGTCTCTCAGTTCTGCTGCTCAACTGCCACCTCTTTGGAGAAGCCTTTTCTAACTATCTTCATAAAGTAGTATTCCCTGTCATTCTCTTGTTCTTTACCCTGCTTTGTTCTCTTTTAAACATTTATTACTGCCTGGTACATATTTATTTCCTTATTGTCTACTGATATTTCCCTCCCCCTCCCCCATACCCAACCAGGTTGGAAGCTCCACGGGAGCAAAGACTTCGTGTGTGCACGTATGTGTATATTTCAAACTTTTTCCCCTGGTGCACAGACTGGACAATTTCTATTGATCTATTTCAAGTTCACGGACTTCCCTCCGTCATCTTTGTCCTGCTACTGAGTCCGTCCAGCGAGTTTTTTT
>NW_028025034.1:0-630 GCF_054177405.1 Leptonychotes weddellii
ACTCTTGATTTCAGCTCAGGTTGTCATCTCTGGGTCATGAGATGGAGCCCTGTGTCATGCTCAGTGGGGAGTCGGCTTGAGATTCTCTCTCCTCCTCTGTTCCTCCCCCCTGCTCTCTCTCTCTCTCAAATAAATAAATCCATCTTTTAAAAAAAATTATTAGTATTTTACATTATGTGGCACAGAACTATGAGAAAAATAGGATCTCCTGAACTGCATTAATTTACAGGCATTCAGGAGATCTTTGCCTTATTATTTTTTACTTTGGCACATTGTTGTTAAAGAGTGAAAACTACAGATATTCAAGGGAAATTTTACAGAAAGATTTTAAATTATTATCATAGCAATTTAGGTTTCTTTCTTTCTTTTTTTAAGATATTATTTATTTATCTGAGAGAGAGAGTGAACAAAAGAGAGCAGAGCACAAGCCCGGGGAGGGGCGGAGGCAGAGGGAGGAGCAGACTCCCCACTGAGCAGGGAGCCCAGTGTGGAATTCAATCCCAGGATGCCAGGATCATGACCTGAGCTGAAGGCAGACGCCCGACTGATGGAGTCACCCAGGCGCCCTCATTTTTGGTTTCTTACAGGTGTAAGATTAGATATGCCCCAAAGAGGATGTCTTTTTTTTTT
>NW_028025035.1:0-10767 GCF_054177405.1 Leptonychotes weddellii
TGCTTTGTAATGCAGCTTGAAATTGGGCAACGTGATGCCCCCAGCTTTGTTTTTCTTTTTCAACATTTCCTTGGTGATTCGGGGTCTTTTCTGATTCCATACAAATTTTAGGATCGTTGGTTCCAGCACTTTGAAAAATGTCATTGGAATTTTGATTGGGATGGAACTGAAAGTATAGATTGAAAAAAAAATTAACTTTGAAAGACTAAAGAATCATGGTAAAAAAAGCCATGAATTCTATGTGCAGTATTGCCCTAGTGCTGCAGTTCTGCCGTTCTCATTGATCAGTAAACTTGGTCTTGGCTGGTTGTTCTGTTGATCTTCTGGGGGAGAGGCCTGTGGCCGTGGATCCCAAGTGTCTTTGCCGGAGGCAGAATTGCCCCGCACTTTCAGGGTCTGGGCTAAGTAATCCGCTTGGGTTTGCTCTCGGGATCTTTTGTTCCCTGCAAGCTTTCCATACAGCTTTGGAGGACAAGAGTGAAAATACAGGCCTCCCAATTTCCTCCCCGGAGGAACCGAGAACTCGGGGCTCCGCTCCTCAGTGAGCCCCCAGAGAAAAGCAGTCAATCACTCCTGTCTCCCCGGTCTCCGGCTGCACTCCATGCTCACCTGGCCTGTGACAGAGCATTTCTATCTCTGGCACCTGACCCCGTGTGGAGTCTCCAAACCCAGCAGATCCATGCCGTGTGCTCCTGCACCACTCCTCCTGGGGGAGGAAGGGGAGTCTCCCCGGATCTGCCACTTGGGTCCCTGCTGGAGGAGCAATGGCCTGACTGTGCCGTGGATCATGGTTTATGGCAACCCCGAGCTGAGAGCCCGCTCCTCGGTTCCATCTCTGCAGCTGGCTTCCCCGTTCCGATACCTGGGAGCTCTGCTGCACTCAGACACCCCTGGTCTTTCTGTGACCCTGAGGGTCCTGAGACCACACTGTCCCACGAGGGTTCCACCCCCCGCTTAGCCACTAGAGCGATGTCCCTCAGCGGAGCCGACTGCTAGAAGTTCTCATTTTGTGCTCCGCTGCTCTGTCACTTGCCAGAAGTGGCCAACGGAGGCCCCCTCCTCTGCCGTCTATCCTCCCGGATATTGCTCGGATTCACTTCTCTGCACGTCCTACCTTCCAGAAAGTGGTCGCTTTTCTGTTCAGAGAGTTGTTGCTATTCTTTTCTTCAATCTCCTGTTGAGTTTAGGTGTTCAGAATGGTTTGATCCCTATCCAGCTGAATTCCTGGGAGCAGATGAAATCCAGGTCTCCTACTCCTCCGCCATTTTGCTCTTTTTCCCTTTTTCAAACAACATCTTATCAATCTCTTTTTTAAAAAAATATTTTTTATTTTTCATTTTTAGAGCCATATTCTATCCCTTCATAGTAGTTACCCTTATTTTTGGTATATATACATGTATATATATATGTATATATAAGTTGTTTTCTCTTTAAAATTTTGAGATATAGTTTCTTCTAACAGATCAAAATATACCCTAAATCTCTAGTGTATGGCTCTATTCTAGTCTCCTGCCTGATCACATTCTCCCCCTTTTTAATTCTTTTTTTTTTAAATCCTATTCTGTCTTTTTTCAACCAACTTCTTATCAATTTCTTTTATGAAATCTTTTATAATTTTCATCTTTACAGTCATATTCCATCCTTTCATCATATTAACCCTTATTTTTGTACATATATAAGTTTTTCTTTCTTTAAAATTTTGGGAGGCACTTTCTTCTAACAGACCAAAATAAGCCCAAAATCTAGTGTGTGGCACTGATCTGTGCACCAGCCTGATCATATTTCATCATATTATGTTTTTTTTGTTTTGTTTTGTTTTTGTTTGTTTTTATCTTTTTCTTTTTCTTTTTTCCTTCTTTCCTTTTCTTTTCCCCCAGTTTCAGGTCTTTTCTGATTTGTTTAGTGTATATTTTCTGAGGACGTTGTTACCCTGTTAGCATTTTGTTCTCTCATTCATCTAGTCTCCTCTAGACAAAATGACAAGATGGAAAAAATCGCCTCAACAAATGAACAAGAGGCAGTACCGAATGCCAGGGCCCTACTCAATACGGACATTAGTATGATGTCGGACCTAGAGTTCAGAATCATGATTTTAAAGATAGTAGCTGGGCTTGAAAAAAGCATGGAAGTTATTAGAGAAACCTTTCTGGAGAAATAAAAGAACTATCTAACCAAGCCGAAATCAAAAGGCTATTAATGAGGTGCAATCAAAAATGGAGGCTCTAACTGCTAGGATAATTGAGGCAGAAGAGAGAATCAGTGATATAGAAGACCAAATGATGGAAAATAAAGAAGCTGAGAAAAAGAGAGATAAACAACTACTGGATCATGAGGGCAGAATTCGAGAGATAAGCGATACCATAAGGTGAAACAACATTAGAATAATTGGGATCCCAGAAAAGAAGAATGAGAGAGAGGGGCAGAAGGTATATTGGAGCAAATTATAGCAGAGAACTTCCCTAATTTGGGGAAGGAAATAGGCATCAAAATCCAGGAGGCACAGAGAAGCCCTCTCAAAATCAATAAAAATAGGTCCACACCCCAACATCTAATAGTAACACTTACGAGTCTCAGAGACAAAGAGAAAATCCTGAAAAAAGCTCGGGACAAGAGATATGTAACCTACAATGGTAGAAACATTAGATTGGCAACAGACCTATCCACAGAGACCTGGCAGGCCAGAAAGGACTGGCAGGATATATTCAGAGCACTAAATGAGAAAAATATGCAGCCAAGAATACTATATCTGGCTAGGCTGTCATTGAAAATAGAAGGAGAGACAAAAAGCTTCCAGGACAAACAAAAACTAAAGGAATTCACAAACACGAAACCAATCCTACAAGAACTATTGAAAGGGGTTCTCTAAGCAAAGAGAGAGCCTCAAAGCAACATAGACCAGAAAGGAACACAGACAATATACAGCAACAGCCACCTTACAGGCAATACAAAGGCACTAAATTCATATCTTTCAATAGTTACCCTGAACGTAAATAGGCTAAATGCCCCAATCAAAAGACACAGGCTATCAGATTGGATTAAAAAACAAGACCCATCAATATGCTGTCTGCAAGAGACTCATTTTAGATCCAAAGACACCTCCAGATGGAAAGTGAGGGGATGGAAAACCATTTACCATGCCAATGGACACCAAAGAAAAGCTGGGGTGGCAATCCTCATATCAGACAAGTTAGATTTTAAACCAAAGATTGTAATAAAAGATGAGGAAGGACACTATATCCTACTTAAAGGGTCTATGCAACAAGAAGATCTAACAATTGTAAATATCTATGCCACTAACATGGGAGCAGCCAATTAATAACAAAAGCAACGAATCACATTGACAACAATACAATAATAGTGGCTGACTTTAACACCCCCCTCATGGAAATGGACAGATCATCTAAGCAAAAAATCAACAAGGAAATAAAGACTTTAAATGGCACCCTGGACCAAATGGACTTCACAGATATATTCGGAACATTCCATCCCAAAGCAACGGAATACACATTCTTCTCTAGGGCCCAGAGAACATTCTCCAGAATAGATCACATCCTAGGTCACAAATCAGGTCTCAAGTGGTACCAAAAGATTGGGATCATTCCCTGCCTATTTTCAGACCACAATGCTTTGAAACTAGAACTCAATCACAAGAGGAAAGTCAGAAAGAACTCAAATACATGGCGGCTAAAGAGCATCCTACTAAAGAATGAATGGGTCAACCAGGAAATTAAAGAAGAATTAAAAAAATTCATGGAAACCAATGAAAATGAAAACACAACTGTTCAAAATCTTTGGGATGCAGCAAAGGCAGTCCTAAGAGGAAAGTATATAGCAATAGAAGCCATTCTCAAGAAACAAGAAAGGTCTCAAATACACAACCTAACCCTACACCCAAAGGAGCTAGAGAAAAAACAGCAAATAAAGCCTAAACCCAGCAGGAGAAGAGAAATAATAAAGATCAGAGCAGAAATCAATGAAATAGAAACCAAAAAACGGTAGGACAGATCAAGGAAACTAGGAGCTGGTTCTTTGAAAGAATTAACAAGATTGATAAATCCCTGGCTAGAATTACCAAAAGGAAAAGGGAAATGACCCAAATCAACAAAATAATGAATGAAAGAGGAGAGATCACAACCAACACCAAAGAAATACAATTATAAGAGCATATTATGAGCAACTCTATGCCAGCATATTAGATAACCTGGAAGAAATGGATGCATTCGTAGAGATGTATCAACTACCAAAACTGAACCAGGAAGAACTGGAAAACCTGAACAGACGTATAACCACTAAGGAAATTGAAGCTGTCATCAAAAATCTGCCAACAAACAAACCCCATGGCCAGATGGCTTCCCAGGGGAATTCTACCAAATATTTAAAGAAGAATTAATACCTATTCTTCTGAAACTGTTCCAAAAAATAGAAATGGAAGGAAAACTTCCAGACTCATTTTATGAGGCCACCATTACCTTGATCCCTAAACCAGAGAAAGACCCCATCAAAAAGGAGAATTACAGACCAATTTCCTTGATGAACATGGATGCAAAAATTCTCACCAAAATACTAGCCAATAGGATCCAACAGTACATTAAAAGGATTATTCACCACGACAAAGTTGGATTTATCCCTGGGCTGCAAGGTTGGTTCAACAACTGCAAATCAATCAATGTGATATGATACATTAACAAAAGAAAGAACAAGAATCACATGACCCTCTTAATAGATGCAGAAAAAGCATTTGACAAAGTACAGCATCTTTTCTTGATCAAAACTCTTCAGAGTATATACCTCAATATCATAAAAGCCATCTATGAAAAACTCACAGCGAATATCATTCTCAATGGGGGAAAACTGAGAGCTTTCCCCCTAAGGTCAGGAACGCAGCAGGGATGTCCACTATCACCACTGCTATTCAACAAAATATTAGAAGTCCTAGCCACAACAATCAGACAACAAAAAGAAATAAAAGGCATCCAAATCGGCAAAGAAGAAGTCAAACTCTCACTCTTTGCAGATACTTTATGTGGAAAACCCAAAAGACTCCACCCCAAAACTGCTAGAACTCATACAGGAATTCAGTAAAGTGGCAGGATATAAAATCAATGCACAGAAATCAATGGCATTCCTATACACCAACAACAGGACAGAAGAAAGAGAAATTAAGGAGTCAATCCCTTTTACAATTGCACCCAAAACCATAAGATACGTAGGAATAAATCTAACCAAAGAGGCAAAGGATCTGTACTCAGAAAATTATAAAATACTCATGAAAGAAATTGAGGAAGACACAAAGAAATGGAAAAACATTCCATGCTCATGGATTGGAAGGACAAATATTGTGAAGATGTCAATGCTACCTAGAGCAATCCACGCATTCAATGCAATCCTCATCAAAATACCACCCACTTTCTTCAAGAAATGGAACACATAATCCTAAAATTTGTATGGAACCAGAAAAGACCCCGAATAGCCAGAGGAAGGTTGAAAAAGAAAAGCAAAGCTGGCGGCAGCACAATTCCGGACTTCCAGCTCTATTACAAAGCTGTCATCATCAAGACAGTATGGTACTGGCACAAAAACAGACACATAGATCAATGGAACAGAATAGAGAGCCCAGAAATGGACCCTCAACTGTATGGTCAACTCATCTTCGACAAAGCAAGAAAGAATGTCCAATGAAAAAAGATAGACTCTTCAACAAATGCTGTTGGGAGAATTGGACACCCACATGCAGAAGAATGAATCTGGACCATTTCCTTACACCACACACAAAAATAGACTCTAAATGGTTGAAAGGCCTCCGTGTGAGACAGGAGTCCATCAACACCCTAAAGGAGAACACAGGCAGCAACCTCTTCGACCTCAGCCGCAGCAACTTCTTCCTAGAAACATCGCCAAAGGCAAGGGAAGCAAGGGCAAAAATGAACTATTGGGACCTCATCAAGATAAAAGCTTTTGCACAGCAAAAGAAACGGTCAACAAAACCAAAAGACAATCGACAGAATGGGAGAAGATATTTGCAAATGACATATCAGAAAAAGGGCTAGTATCCAAAATCTATAAAGAACTTCTAAAACTCAACACCCAAAGAACAAATGATCCAATCCAGAAATGGGCAGAAGACATGAACAGATATTTTTCCAAAGAACATCCAAATGGGCAACAGACACCTGAAAAAGTGTTCAACATTGCTCGGCATCAGGGAAATCCAAATCAAAACCTCAATGAGATACCACCTCACACCAGTCAGAATGGCTAAAATTAACAAGTCAGGAAACGGCAGATGTTGGCGGGGATGTGGAGAAAGGGGAACCTTCCTACACTCTTGGTGGGAATGCAAGCTGGTGCAGCCACTCTGGAAAACAGTATGGAGGTTCCTCAAAATATTGAAAATAGAGGTACCATACGATCCAGCAATTGCACTACTGGGTATTTACCCCAAAGATATAAATGTAGGGATCCGAAGGGGTACGTGCACTCCAATGTTTATAGCAGAAATGTCCACAATAGCCAAACTGTGGAAAGAGCCAAGATGTCCATTGACAGATGAATGGATAAAGAAGATGTGGTATATATTTACAATGGAATATTATGCAGCCATCAAAAGGAATGAGATCTTGCCATTTGAAACGATGTGGATAGAACTGGAGGGTGTTGTGTTGAGCGAAATAAGTCAATCAGAGAAAGACATGTATCATATGATCTCACTCTTATGAGGAATTCTTAATCTCAGGAAACAAACTGAGGGTTGCTGGAATGGTGGGGGGTGGGAGGGATGGGGTGGCTGGGTGATAGACTTTGGGGAGGGTACGTGCTCTGGTGAGTGCTGTGAATTGGGCAAGACTGTTGAATCACAGACCTGTACCTCTGAAACACATAATACAATATATGTTAAAAAAAAAAAAAAAGAAGAAGATAGCAGGAGGGGAAGAATGAAGGGGGGGAAATCGGAGGAGTAGATGAACCATGAGAGACGATGGACTCTCGAAAAGAAACTGAGGGTTCTAGAGTGGAGGGGGATGGGCCGATGGGTTAGCCTGGTGATGGGTATTTATTTTATTTATTTTATTTTTATTTTTTTAAAAGATTTTATTTATTTATTTATTTGACAGAGAGAGAGAAACAGCCTGAGAGGGGATATGGTCAAAGGAAGAAGCAGGCTCCTCGCTGAGCCGGGAGCCTGATATGGGACTCGATCCCAGGACTCCGGGATCATGACCTGAGCCGAAGGCAGTTGCTTAACCAACTGAGAAACCCAGGCGCCCTGGTGATGGGTATTTAGAGTGCACGTTCTGCATGGAGTACTGGTTGTTATACAGAAACAAAGAATCATGGGACACTACATCAAAAACTAATGATGTAATGTATATTGATTAACATAACAATAAAAAATTTAAAAGAAGAAAAAGGGAAAAAGAGCAATTCAAAAAAAAAGAGGAAAAGACAGTTAAAAAAATTAACTTTGAAAGACTAAAGAATCATGGTAAAAAACCATGAATTCTATGTGCAGTATTCCCCTATGGTTGGAGTTCTGCTGTTCTCATTGATGGGTAAACTTGGTCTTGGTAGCATAGACATTTTCACAATGTTTATTCTTCTGATCATGAGCATGGAATGTTTTTCCATCTTTTTGTGTCTTCAATTTCTTTCATGAGTGTTTTGTAGTTCCTAGAGTATAGATCCTCTTTGGTTAGGTTTATTCCGAGGTATCTTATGGTTTTTGGTGCTATTGTAAATGGAATCATTTCTCTAATTTCTCTTTCTACAGTTGCATTGTTAGTGTATAAGAAAGCAACTGATTTCTGTGCTTTGATTTTGTATCCTGCCACATTACTGAATTGATGGATGAATTCTAGTAATTTGGGGGTGGAGTCTTTTGGGTTTTCCACATAAAGTATCATGTCGTCTGCGAAAAGAGAGAGTTTGACTTCTTCTTTGCTAATTTGAATACCTTTTATTTCTTTTTGTTGTCTGATTGCTGTTGCTAGGACTTCTAGTACTATGTTGAACAATAGTGGCGAGAGTGGGCATCCTTGACGTGTTCCTGATCTTAAGGGAAAGGCTACCAGCTTTTCACCATTGAAGATGATATTCACTATGGATTTTTCATAGATGGATTTTATGAACTTGAGGAATGTTCCCTCTATCCCCATACTCTGAAGAGTTTTAATCAGGAAATGATGTTGTATTTTGTCAAATGCTTTTTCTGCATCAATTGAGAGGACCATATGGTTCTTCTCTCTCCACTTCTTAATGTGTTCTATCACATCGATTGATTTGTGAATGTTCAACCACCCTTGCATCCCAGGGATAAATCCCACTTGGTCGTGGTGGATGATCCTTTTAATTTATTGTTGGATCCTATTAGCTAGGATTTTGTGGAGGATTTTGGAATCCATATTCATCAGGGATATCAGTCTGAAATTCTCCTTTTTGATGGGGTCTTTGCCTGGTTTGGGGATCAGGGTAATGCTGGCCTCATAGAAGGAGCCTGAGAGCTTTCCATCTGTTTCTGTGTTTTGAAACAGCTTTAGGAGAATAGGTGTTATTTCTTCTTTGAATGTTGGGTAGAATTCCCCAGGGAATCCATCAGGCCCTGAACTCTTGTTTTTTTGGGAGGTTTTTGATCACTGCTTAAACGTGGTTACTGGTTATTGGTCTCTTCAGGTTGTCAATTTCTTCCTGTTTCAATCTTGGTAGTTTATAGGTTTCTGGAAGGCATCCATTTCTTACAGGTTGCTTAATTTATTGCCATATAATTGCTGATAATAATTTCTAATAATTGTTTTATTTCCTTGGTGTTAGTCATGATCTCTCCCCTTTCATTCATAATTTTATTAATTTGGGTCCTTTCTCTTTTCTTTTGGATGAGTCTGGCCAGTGGTTTATCAATCTTATTAATTCTTTCAAAGAACCAGCTTCTAGTTTTGTTGATCTGATTTATTGTATTTCTGGTTTCTAATTCATTGATCCCTGCTTTAGTCTTAATTATTTCCTTTCTAATGCATGGCTTAGGCATAATTTTTTTCCCCACAGTTCTTTAAGGTGTAAAGTCAGTTGGTTAGAGGCTTGGATATATTATTCAGCCATCAGAAAGGATGAATACCCAACTTTTGCATCAGCATTGATGGGACTGGAGGAGATTATGCTAAGTGAAATAAGTCAAGCTGAGAAAGTCAATTATCATTTGTTTCACTCATTTGTGGAACATAAGGAATCACATGGGGGACATAGGGAGAAGGAAGGGGAAAATGCACAGGGGGGATGTCAGAGGGGGAGAAGAACCATGAGAGACTATGGACTCCAAGAAACAAACTGAGGGTTTTAGAGGGGAGAGGGGGATGGGTTAGCCCAGTGATGGGTATTAAGGAGGGCACATATTGCATGGAGCGCTGGGTGTTATAAGCAAACAAGGAATCATGGAACACTACATCAAAAACGAATGATGTAATGTATGGTGACTAACATAGCACAATAAAAAAAAGAAAAAAGATAACTGTGACTAGATAATAGATAAAAAATTATCTGTTCACTCTGCACCACAGACCTCATAGGGGCCAAAATAGCAGTGGAATTACCTTCATGTTTGGGAGGTCTTCCTATATCAAAATGATAGAAAAAGGTATCAAAGAGGCTTTCAGTATGAATACCAGAAATGCTAAGGAAATACTTAAAAAGAGCAGTATGATTTTCAGAGATGTTCATGATGGGGAAACACAGGGGAAAGGAGTGTCTAGACCAGCAGTTTACTAAGTAGCTCATCTAAGACATAAGGAAACAGGAAGTCTTTTCAGCACACCCAGATCAAGGCCAGACGGCATCTTCTGTGGCTGGGCTTGCCGGTGTCTGCACCATGAGGATTGGGCATCTAATGTTGCTGCGAGGTAGGGCAACTAAAGCTATATAGGATCTCTATCCTGTTTGAGAATGTTCTCCATTCTTTGCTTTATTTCTGACATTTGCTCTATTTCTGTTTTTTCCCCACTATCTCTCTAAGGGAGAGCAGGAGAAAAATTTAAGAATGGAATTAACTCAATTATATTAGGTTCTCAAAGGAGAAATTTAGTTAACCTTATTTCTAGGGCAAACTTGGGGACTTATCAGAGCTTTCGCATTTTATGGCATGTATTAAACCAGGTTCTCCAGAGAAAACATAATCACTAGTTTCTGTATATGTATATATGTATAGGTATCTATTTGTATAGAGATGTAAGTGTGTGTGTGCATGTATATATGTTTATGTGTGTGTATTATTATATAGAGAGATGAGAGAGAATGTGTTAGTTTAAGAAATTGGTTTATGCAATTGTTAAAGTTGGAAAGTCCAAAATCTGTAGGCAGGCTGGAAACCCAGGGATGTTTCCAGGGATGTTGATGCTGCATCTCAAGTGTGAAGTCAGTTTGGAAGCAGAATTTTCTCTTCCTTGGAAGAAGTCAGTTTTTTTTTTCTCCTAAGGTCTTCAACTGATTGGATGAGGCCCACCCAGATTATAGAGAATCTGCTTTACTCAGAGTCTACTGATTTAACTGTTAATCTCACTTAAAAAACCACCTTCACAGCAACATCATGCCTCCCATGAATGGAATGACAGACTCTAACAGGTGGCCAGGAGATTGCCTGTAGGGTAGATTCCTTCACACCTGCAGTGGTTTTCATACCATGATGCCTGCCCAGTGACCCATCACTCAGGACCAGACTGGGAGATAAAGGGAAAGCTTGTTGCCCTCAGTGCACTGTAGGATGGCCAGGAGCTCACTTGGAAGGAA
>NW_028025036.1:0-630 GCF_054177405.1 Leptonychotes weddellii
GGTGGCAAAGTTGGTTAAGCATCCCACTCGGTTTCGGCTCAGGTCCTGATCTTGGTGTTGTGAGATGAAGCCCCACATGGGGTTCCGCACTCAGCACTCAGCACAATCTGCTTGGGATTGTCTCTCCCTCACCCTCTGCCCCTCCCGCTCGTGTTCTCTCTTTCTCTCAAATAAATAAATCTTAAAAAAAAAAAGTAATTAATATATAAAATATGTTCAAAAGTGGTAATAAGCTTTGACATTTCTGTATTGTACTGGCATTTTTTTATCTTTTCAGATTTGTTTATTCCTTTTCTTGAGTGTTTTTCTCTAGCTATCTGGTAACTGATATCTCACCCGTCCTTCAACAGCCAGATCAATTGTACCTTATCCTCAATGCTTCCTTGATCATTCCATATGCATTTTACTCTTTATAGATCCCCACATTCCCTTCTCCTACATTCACCCTCTGGCAGATGTATCTGGACTTAATAATTCACAGTACCTCCATTTATATGGGTTAGACGCAAGAATCATCTATTTCAATTGCCATATAATAGGTTTTACAAAAGATTAAGGCAGTGTCCACTTTTATAACCATCACGACCTACACAAAGATTCATGAGATAAATTTCATAGTAAATCTAACTC
>NW_028025037.1:0-630 GCF_054177405.1 Leptonychotes weddellii
GAGAGAGAGAGAGCATGAGCGGGGGAAGGGGCAGAAGGAGAGGGAGAAGCAGACTCCCCATTTAGCAGGGAGCCTGACATGGGGCTCGATCACAGGACCTGAGATCATGACCTGAGCTGAAGGCAGATGCTTAACTAACTGAGCCACCCAGGTGCCCCCTTGCTTGTTCTTTCTAAGAGTATTCTGAGAGAATTTTTTTGTATGTGTATTCTATTTATCTTATTTTAAATTCATTTTTAGTATTATAAAATATGTCATTATTATGAAGTTTTATATATACATTTAATGTATATAAAATATATTTTTTCCAATGTTTTCTGTTAAAAATATTACTTCTGTGAATATTCTTGTGAATATCTCTTAGTGAACATTTGCAAGGCATTCGGTCACAGAATATACCCAGGAGTGGAATTGTTGGATTGCAAGCAATGCCTTATCAACTCTTCTTGATCATGCTTACTTGCTTTTAATTGGAGGTGAGGATTGTAGTGATAGATTATTTCCAAAATCTTTCAGACCACACTTCACAGAAGGCTGTGTACAATGATAAGACTGGAATAACTTGGGGCTGCTCTCTCAGTAGTTGTCATCTCTGGCTCTGTACCTATAGAAAGTCCTTTGATACTTGCA
>NW_028025038.1:0-630 GCF_054177405.1 Leptonychotes weddellii
TCTCCATGGCCAGTGACTTTCCAACAGCGCGGGTCAGTCTCTGGGTGCCCCCTGCACCTGCAGGGGCAGAGGGCTACCAGTCATAGTTGGCTCATGGCCAGTGCATGCCCAGATGCCACAGACATACTTCCAGCAAGTTCCGAGGGATGAAGATGGGGACCCTTGGGTGGGGCAGGTGGGCAGAAAGGAGGTAACCCAAGAAACCTCAGGAGAGGCTCCTTTCCATATTTGGGCCCCACGCCTGGCACATCAGGTCCCCTGCAGCTCAGACCCTGGCCCAGCTCAACCCGGAGGGCAGCTGGGGTGGCCTCCGATTGTGGCCTGCTCCCCTCAGGGTCTGAAGCGAGAGCAAGGGCTCGGCCTCCCAGGCCGCTCTGAGTGTGGTCTTCTGTCCCAGTGCTGGCCTCCACATGCCCTGCTAATCCTCCTGCTCACCTGATGCTCTACAGCTGAACCAAGAGTGGTCTGCCGTGTCGTCCGCCCCACAGTGAACCCCGGGCCCCGCCGTCCGCCCCACAGTGAACCCCGGGCCCTGCCGTCCGCCCCACAGTGAACGTCCGCCCCACAGTGAACCCCAGCCCCCACCGTCTGCCCCACAGTGAACCCCAGGTCCCACCGTCGCCCCACAGT
>NW_028025039.1:0-630 GCF_054177405.1 Leptonychotes weddellii
TTGAAGAGACTGTCTTTTTTCCATTGGATATTCTTTCCTGCTTTGTTGAAGATTAATTGACCGTATAGTTGTGGGTTCATTTCTGGGTTTTCTATTCTGTTCCACTGACCTACGTGTCAGTTTTTGTGCCAGTACCATACTGTTTTGATCACTAGACCTTTGTACTGTAACTTGAAGTCCGGAATTGTGATGCCTCCAGCTTTGCTTTACTGTAATAAAATTTTGAAAGCAATAAGTACCCCCCAAAAAATCATATATCTAAATACTATAGGAATTTAGAGAAGGAAGACATTGCTTACAACTGCTAGTGGAATGTCTAGGATCAGAAGTATCAGAAGGTTCATGAAATTAAATTATGCTTTAATAACATTTTTTGTCAGGTTTAAAAAAAAAAAAATGTTTGGAGGCCTTGAGCTAAAGAAGCTACTACTGTTAGAGGAAGGTCAAATTGTCTACATAATCTTTAACGGAAAATGCCTCTGGGTACTCTTAACTTCTAGTACAAGGTTTCTTTCTTTTTTCTTTTTAGAAAATATTTCTCAGCCCATAGTTCTCTTGTACACTGGCATCTGGAACCTCTCGATATCTCCATAATGCCACCTACTAAGCTCAAATGTAGTGTGTCTTCCT
>NW_028025040.1:0-630 GCF_054177405.1 Leptonychotes weddellii
TATGCACAAACAATGAATCATGGAACACTACATCTAAAACTAATGATGTAAGGTAGGGGATTAACATAAGAATAAAAAAAAAAAAAGAACAAATCGTCCAACAGCACAAAGATATTCAACCATCACAACTATTTTTCTTCCTTGATAGACACTGAGAAGTAAAATATAGTTCAATGACATATACTTGGTACATCTTTTCAAAAACAACATGGAAAAATTAGATGTGAAGTAATTCAAATAACTTGGGTTTTTAAGTAACAGAATTCAGTTTCTCTCAGAATCTTAATTAAAACACATATGCATTTATAGTGGCTAATTTTATTTATCCTTCATGTATGGATCACATAATAATACATAAAATCGCAATCTCTTCAACAAGTGTTTATTTTACAGAAGTGGTTTTACTACTGCAGGCAGGAGTATAAAATAGTTTTTATAATAAAAAATGACCTGACACACTACACAATAACATGATTATAGATATTAAACATTGTAAGAGCTTCACAACAAAGACAATTATAAGATATGTCACTAGAAACTAATATTTCATTATAACAAAAAGGGCCTAAAAGTTGAACTGATATTTACTAATAAGAACTTTTTATTTTATTATTTAAATATTGCATATCC
>NW_028025041.1:0-630 GCF_054177405.1 Leptonychotes weddellii
GTCCTGGGATCGAGCCCCACATCGGGCTCCCTGCTCCGCGGGAAGCCTGCTTCTCCTTCTCCCATTCCCCCTGCTTGTGTTCCCTCTCTTGCTGTGTCTCTCTCTGTCAAGTAAATAAATAAAATCTTTAAAATAAATAAATAAATAAATAAATAAATAAATAAATACAGTCTGAATGTAAGCCTTTGATTTACTGCTCAGACTTAAGTGTATTAGCACAAACCTGCAGGGTGGCACTGTGACCTCAGGCAGCTCAGCTTCGTGAAGGAGCAGGC
This sequence comes from Leptonychotes weddellii, assembly GCF_054177405.1. NCBI lineage: Eukaryota > Metazoa > Chordata > Mammalia > Carnivora > Phocidae > Leptonychotes > Leptonychotes weddellii. Next base: position 276 of record NW_028025041.1, read on the forward strand.
TAGCAACAGAGGTGGGCAACTCTTGCTCTGTGGAATACATGGTTGAGTGACAACTACCAAAAAGCATGTGGCTAGGGAAGTCCTAGTTCAAGCAATGATGGATCATCCATTTCTTTCCCTAATCAAAAGGTGAAGAAAAGGATTAGAGGCATGATAGATAGATAGATAGATAGATAGATAGATAGATAGATAGATAGATAGATAGATAGAAAGTTAGATAAATTAATTGAAGAGCACCAGTGGAGTACAAGGACATTTGAAACAAATGGAAGGGAGATGGATTAAAAGTAACTTTCAAGTTTGTGTGCAGATAGCTGTTGGTACAAGCATTCAGGAGCACTAGAAAGTGTAATAA
>NW_028025042.1:0-630 GCF_054177405.1 Leptonychotes weddellii
TGTCATCACCTGTGCGGTAGACTGGCTGAAAATGCACAAGTCCAACCTGATCATGAAGAAACATCGGGCAAACAAAATGGGAAGGGTCCTATTTTACGAAAAGGGTGTATGTGACTGTATTCTTAAAAAATGCTAATATCGTAAAAGACAAACCCAGGCTGTGAAAATGTTCTAGATTAAAGGATGCTAAAGATACATGACAAACAGACTATCTGACTCTAGACTAGAACCTGTACTGGAGAGGGAAACATGCTGTAAAGAAGGCTGCTAAATCCACTGACATATTGGAATATAGGTCATAGATTGGATAAAATATTTTATCAATGTTAGATTTATAAAGTTGATGACTATATTGTGTTTATATCAGAGAACATTCCTATTATTAGAAATATTATAAAAAATATATTTTTAATATAAAAATATATTTATAAAAATATTTTTAAAATATAATAAAAAAGAAATACACACTATGGTATTTAGGGGTAAAGAATCATGCATACAACTTATTCTTTTTTTTTTTAAAGATTTTATTTATTCATTCATGAGAGATAGAGAGAGAGAGGCAGAGGCAGAGGGAGAAGCAGGCTCCCCGCGGAGCAGGGAGCCCGATGCGGGACTCGATCCCAGGAC
>NW_028025043.1:0-630 GCF_054177405.1 Leptonychotes weddellii
AGGCCTTCCACCGAGCAGGGAGCCCAATGCGGGGCTCAATCCCAGGACCCTGGGATCATGACCTGAGCCGAAGGCAGACGCTTAACGGCTGAGCCACCCAGGTACCCCAAGACTTGCTTCCTTTGGGTACAAGTGAATTCATTGAGATATTTCAGCTTTATTATCTAACTAATTTTGAAAGGCATTGGAGCTCAGTGGAGTTGAAGAGAGACTAGTAGGGCAATATCCACAGTCCACTTATATATTAGAAAAAGTAGATTAATAGAGGCACTTTCAAGGGCACCACATCTCTGAATATTTAAATACTCCCTCACCAGGGATTTGTGTTGCTGTCTCAGATGTCAACTAAAGAAGAATCCAAGAGCTTTCTAACACTGGCATATTAGCTAATCAAATATATCATGGTGGCTACTACAATGGGAGTATCATAGGTTTGGCATCTAGAATATGCTGCTCAACCCATACCCCTTATTCTGATGATATATTAAATTTATCTCTCTTTCCTATTGTTCATATTGGCACTTTTTCTAGAAGTCTGAAATGAAGTTCACAAATGGAAACACAATGATGCCTCAGAACTAGCCTAAAATTCACCTTTCCTCTCTTTTACCCAATAATGGTGTTTTTTTT
>NW_028025044.1:0-630 GCF_054177405.1 Leptonychotes weddellii
GATCTCTGTGTAGTTGACTTCAGAGAGTGGGGTCATAAAATCAGCACAATTGCCTATTGTAGAATCACACCTTCCAGGGTGGGACCTTTGTAGTTAGGTAATAAACAGTAACTTTTTCAGTTATTTCATTTCAGCATAGGAAATCAGTAAGTATTATTAACATTTTTCTTATCCACTCTCAGTGAACATTATATTAGAGCTGTATATAAGCAGATAATTATAGTGATGTATAACATTGTCATAGTATATAATTTGAATTAAGATTTAGGAATTTTCTTTCTGACTGATGTTAATTGATCTTGGCTCCTAATAATTGAAAATTTGCCTATTCTCTAGTTATTAATCTTTAAAGAAAATCCTCAAATGCACTGTAGGGGCTCACTATTTAAGGTATGGTGAGATAAAATGTTTTTAAGTTTGTAACATTAAAAATAATCTAATTCATTTTTTGGTAGATGTAACATGTAATGAATTGTTTATTTCAAAAAAACTGACAAAGTTAAGTTTATGGATTTATGTTTTTCTTCTGTCTTAAGCTAGGGCGAGTTATTTTTCACTTCTTTGTTACAATATAGTGACTTGGGAGCAGCTTAACATAGATTAAGAAATTTAACAGTTAAATTTTAATTA
>NW_028025045.1:0-630 GCF_054177405.1 Leptonychotes weddellii
GAAGATGGACTCTGAAAAACAAACTGAGGGTTCTAGAGGGGAGGGGGGTGGGAGGATGGGTTGGCCTGGTGGTGGGTATTGAGGAGGGCACGTTCTGCATGGAGCACTGGGTGTTGTGCACGAACAATGAATCATGGAACACTTCATCTAGAACTAATGATGTAATGTATGGGGATTAACATAAGAATAAAAAAAAATGTTTTTAAATTAAAAAAAAAAAAAAAGAATGTTATCTTGGACGACTCTGCACCCCATTAAGATGGCTATTATTTAAAAAAAAAAACCCAGGGGGACACCTGGGTGGCTCAGTCATTAAGTGTCTGCCTTCGGCTCAGGTCATGATCCCAGGGTCCTGGGATCGAGTCCCGCATTGGGCTCCCTCCTCAGTGGGGAGCCTGTTTCTCCCTCTGCCACTCCCCCTGCTTGTGCTGTCTCTCGCTCTCCCTCTGGAAATAAATAAATAAAATCTTAAAAAAAAATGGTTAAGAGGGTAAATCTGACATTACAAATTTTATATTACAAACATTTTACATAGATTTTACTGCAATTAAAAGAAAGGGAGAATGTTATCTTGACAGCAGGTTGTATGGGAGTAGGGAGGCTGGGGCAAAAGAGATCCCCGAGGGGTGC
>NW_028025046.1:0-10767 GCF_054177405.1 Leptonychotes weddellii
TGGGGCTCCTGGGTGGCTCAGTTGGTTAAGCGACTGCCTTCGGCTCAGGTCATGATCCTGGAGTCCCGGGATCGAGTCCCGCATCGGGCTCCCTGCTCGGCAGGGAGTCTGCTTCTCCCTCTGACCCTCCTCCCTCTCATGCTCTCTGTCTCTCATTCTCTCTCTCTCAAATAAATAAATAAAATCTTTAAAAAAAAAAGTGCCTATTTTGAGATAAATTTATAGTCAATTATTTCAATATTGTTTATTTATTTGGTAGTCTATATTTTCCCATTGATTTGGAAAGTCAACATATATGTGGATGTGTGCGTATATATATATGTATATATATGAATTTTTATAAACACACACATATATTTCTAGACTTTTTTTCAGTAACACTAATATATTTGCCCTCTTCCACCAGTGTACACTTTCAAAATTATTATAGTTTTATATACACTGGATCTTCATAAGACGAACACCCCCTTTGAAGTGTCTCAACTATAAAGTATGGTGAAACACTTACTCTGACAAATGCAGAATCAGCTTATCAGTTTACATGAAAGTCCTCCTGGGATTTTTATTTGTAATGCGTTGAATTTATATATTAAGTTATGAGGAACTGATTATCTTTGCAACTTTGAGTTCTTTCAACTAGGAATTAGTATGTCTTACCACTAATTTGAGCTTTTTTAAATGGCCTGCACTAAAGTTTTGTGATCCTATTCATAAATACCATGCATGTTTCTTTGTAAGTTTATTTCTAGTTAACATATTTCTTTGCTGTCATTAATGGGATCTATTTCCATTTTCTAATTGGTCACTATTGGAAAATTTTAAAACCACTGATGTATGTATGCAGATGAATACTAACCCATATCTATCTCAAATCAGCGAATATCTATCTATCTCAATTCAGCATACTCAATAGCCAAATACTAGATGCAGTCTTAATAATATTAAAGAAACAACTAGCTAACTGCTATCACCATTACCATTAAATTTTGTTCAGATGTCCATGAATATCTGAGCAACAAAACATGGAACGGGAGGAAAAAAAGCAAAATTCAAATGAAGGGTTCTGGGTGAGACCTCCTCCCACACGTGAATAGGTTGCTCTCTATCTAGGGCTTCAAGATGGAGGTAAAGAGTGGCTGAAATATAGCCATTGTTCTGCTCAATGCACTGCATCCTCTGGGGTGGGGTTGCATATGTCCTGAAGAAGAAGCAATACTTTTCATAGAGGCTCTATCCATACACTAAACAAGAGACCTATGTAGAGATGAGATGTCAGCCCTTTTTATTCTGTTTTTGCACAAAGGTTACTTACAGACTTGCACAGTCCTGGAAATGAGAAAACAAACTGTCACTGTTTTCAGATGATATAGAGTACTTAGAAAATCCAAGAGAATTAATTGAAAAATCATTTCCATTAATAAAGTAAGTCTAAAAGTCATTGGATACAAGATATATAGCTATTTACATTTATAGAGAGATCTATATTATAGTCAGCAAAATGTTCAAATATATTATTTAAAAAAAACAATCCACAATAGCAACCCAAAGCACAGAATTCCCAGGAATATATTTAATACAGAACATGAGGAACTTAAGTAAATTAAATTGTATAAGGCTACTGAAAATATGAAAGAGGCTGTGAGTTAATTAAAAAATAATAGCTTTCTACATTTCTGAAAAAATATTTGAAAAATTTAATGGGAAATGAGAACAAAAGTAAAACAAACACAAAGGGTATCTTTGAGAGTCCAAGGTCAAATGCTGCTTTGCAGACAACTATCCATCTTCTTCTGTCCTTCTCTCCCAGTGTCTCCTGACACCCACAGTTACAAATTGGAGCTGAGGAGGGGCAGGAGTTTCAAGTTTGAGCAGGGCCAGGCGAAGAAAAATGTTGATGAAGATAATGGTTTCTCAGCTGGCCCCTTGAACTCAATTTGAACTCTTACATTTCGAGAAATGAGAACCAAAACTATTTTTTATGACCAACTTCATGAACATCTGAGCAATAAATGATGGTCAGAAGTTAATCAGTTTGAGACTCTGGCACAAACACAGCTGCCTATGGATCATGGTGACCATGTGCAGAGCACAGAGGTGGTGAGGAGGCACTTCTTTCTTTGCACAAGTGCCTGCTCAGCACCGGCCATCTGGAAATGCTGAGAAGAATGGAGACGGCACCCTTGACAAGACCTGCTATTTCTTTTTTTTTTTCTTTTTTTTTTTTTTAAAGATTTTATTTATTTATTCATGAGAGACAGAAAGAGAGAGAGGTAGAGGGAGAAGCAGGCTCCCAAGGAGCAGGGAGCCCGATGTGGGACTCGATCCCAGGACCCTGGGATCATGACCTGAGCCGAAGGCGGACGCTCAACCATCTGAGCCACCCAGGCGCCCCAAGACCTGCTATTTCTATACTGAGTAGCTCCAGCAATGCAAGACACTTCATAACCAGAAGAACAGGACCAGAAGAAGACAGAGCATGAAAGGAAAAATATAGATCAGGGTTTCTGACCTCAGCATCATTGACATTTTGGGTTAGGTAATTCTTTGTCGGTGGGGTAGGGGAGCAGCAGGGACTGTCTTGTGCACTGTCAGAAAGTTAACAATATCCCTGGCCTCTACACATAAGATGCCAGTAGCACACCCAACCTCCACCCCAGCAGTACAGCCAAAAATGTCTCCAGACATTGTCGTGTCCCCAGGTGAGTGAGGATGGGGGTGGACAGAACCAACCCAGCTAAGAACCACTGATGGAGACTGATTGATTAGGAATCAGACTGGAACACTGGGATGGGTGTGTACCCCTTTGGAGAGTCTCAGAAATAAATGGTGATGGGGGGGCTTGTTAAATACTAATTTTGATGTATACACGTTTATGCATAGATCCACAGGCAAGCATACGAGCCTTCCAAGAATGTTAATGATGTTGTTTGATGGGTTAGGATAAATGGATGACTTTTACTATCTTATACATTCCTTTATATTATTTTTATACATTTCTACATTTTTCAGTTTTCAAAAATGAACATGCACTACATATATTCACTTAACCATGTTTTTTAGTGCCTCCTATGTGCCAAGTAGACTAATGAGGGTAGAGATCGGGGATGGGAATTCCAGGCAGGGGGTGAAGCGGTAGACAGACCATAAACAATAAGCACAGTAAATAATTATATAAGTTAGAAAGCGGTAAATTCGGGGCGCCTGGGTGGCTCAGTCGGTTAAGCGTCTGCCTTCGGCTCAGGTCATGATCCCGGGGTCCTGGGATTGAGTCCTGCATGGGGCTCCCTGCTCAGCCGGGAGCCTGCTTCTCCCTCTGCCTACAGCATACTCTGCTTGTGCTCTCTCTCTCTGTCTCAAATAAATAAAATCTTTAAAAAATAAGTGGTAAATTCCATTTTAAAAAAATGAGTAGAGAGGTGATGTCATTAAATAAAAGCCATTCTTAAAAATATAGAGAGTGCAGGATTGATGTGGAAGCATTCTGTCCTCTTTCACAACCACTCCACCTTCTATTCTCCATTCCTGAGTGTCACTGACCTTTCAAACAAAATAACCTTTCTGTGGATTCAGGCAGTTGTGTTTCTTGCTGAGCCCCTGAAGGCATCATGAGTTGAGCGGGGCTTCTCATTCTATGATAACAATCGGTCTCATACAGTTTTATCAATAGCCCTTCCAGTCATTAGACTAAACACTGACATCTATTTTCCAAAACCCTTATAGTTCTCAAGCCATTTCATTACCTGAGGCACAGATACTTGCTTGAAACTCCTGCCATGATAGCTGGAGCAGAGCTGTGTAATGCCCTTCCACAAGCTCTGGAACACGGGGTCCAATCCTGGCTGGAATGGTTAACAACCCTGTGAGTTGTGGCTGCCAGCTGGTTGCAACTTAACTTGCTGTGAACAGGGGTTATTAAATGACTCATTTACACCTGAGCCAAATACCAAATAAGTGGATAATGTACTCACATGGTCTGGAGGAGAGCAATGGACGATATGCTTGTTTCTATCTCGGTAATTAGGTAGATCAGGTCTTAGGTAAATAAGAGCTCAGCAGGTGTGCGGGCTTGAGGAAACAACACGCCTTCTTTTCAGTGCAAATAAGAGAAAAGGCTGTAATGCTCCATTTAACTCAAGCCCATCACACAGGATGTTGTCTTTTTCCAAGACAGCAGCAAAATACGTAGGTTTAGGAGAACTTGGGTTAAACAAATTGTTTCATGGTCATACTTTTACTGAGAACTGACAGAAGGTCCTCTTCAGGATCTGCCCAAAGAACATCCGACGGAAAATATTTTTAAGCATTTTCTATTGGTGCCAAATGAAAACCAAAAAAATTAAATAAATAAATAAAATAAAATTGAGGCTTAACTTCATGTTGTTCTTGCTGAGACCATTTTTTTTCAAGTGGTTTCAAGTGCGTTTGTAAACCTCAGAGAGGCCAAGTCCAGGCTGTCAGTCTTTGAAAGTTTTGCAGTAAACTGCAAAGTCCTCATAAGCATGAAGATGTCTTGTTTCTGGTAAACTCTATTTTGAAAAAAAAAAAGCCCACTGACTTTACTTTGAAGACTTTGCATCAGTCCCTGGAGGCAAACAGGGCAGCAGTCCAGAATTTCCTTGGCCGTCAGCACAAAGGAGACTGCACATCAGTAACAAGGAGAAACGGCAAACTTCAGCAAAAACAAAGACCTGTCCTGGTTTTAAAAGAAAGGAAAACAGGACATATGATCACCTTAGTCAGCTGCCAAGTATATGAAGTAGCTCCAAAAAGAGTGTAATGTTCCATTGTAAATGAGAAACTATAATTACATCTAGAAAATCTGGAGAGATAAATTCCATGGAGCCGCCGAATGCTAACTGTGGATAGGCGGTGGGGTAAAGGCCTTGGGTGAAGACAGGCCTGGAGTTATGGCCAATGGGAGGTCCTGTCATTGTCCTTCTTGAGACCAAACTATCTTTTTGTGACCTCTGTAAGATGGGATACCATACAGTGCTGAAATGAAACCCAGGGCTTCCCAGAAGCAGGAAAGCAGGAAGAGAGCCTTTGTGACAGTCCAATGTCTCTGAAGGGGATTATTCAGTTTGATTTTCATCTAATGACTGGTGTTGGCTTTTTTTTTTTTAAAGATTTTATTTATTTATTTGAGAGAGAGAGTGAGAGAGAGAAAGAGCACAAGAGGGGGGAGCGGGAGAGGGAGAAGCAGACTCCCTGCTGAGCAGGGAGCGCGATGCGGGACTCGATCCCAGGACTTCAGGATCATGACCTGAGCCGAAGGCAGTCGCTTAACCAACTGAGCCACCCAGGCGCCCTGGTGTTGGCTTTAAAGGAAGATCGAATGGCTGCTCCCAGGTTGCACAGGCACCTATCACAATAGGGCAGGAAGCCTGCCCACGGGAAGAACTGCTCTTGAAACTTGTTCTCAGAAGTGGAAAATCCATACGTTCTGGACGAGGATCAGGTTATACGTAAACTTCCTAAACATCTTATCCAGTCTGACAACTAGGCAATAAAAAGTCACTCTGTATTTCACATTTTTGTTGCACTTACATTCCTTCTATCCTCTTGCCCTTGTTCTCAGCAATGAAATTAATTTCAATGGGGGGGTAGGGTTGGGAACCGGCGGCTTACCTCAGGACATGCCTGTTGGTTCTGCTGTAAAGAAATAGGTTGCCAAGCACGGTGGGAAGGATGACATTATCATCACAACTTTGGGTAAGATGAGACTTCTGAGAGCCATCTTACAACCTTTGTTTATTCTTACAGTCCAAATACTTATATAAATATGTAAGTCAAAGTCATGTTTCCCTCTTTGTTCACAAAAGACCATTCGTGTCACTGGATAGTGGATATACCCTTTAGCCTCATCTTGATTTATTCTGTGGAAAAAGCTAAAAAGTAAACCCTACCATGAGATCTATTTCTTTTTTTGCATTTATGCAACAAGAAAACTTACATCTAGTGTTCTGATTATTACTACTATCACATATTATGGGAGTATAATGGGAGTTAGGCAATTTTCCTAATGGAACCAAACTTTTTAGATTTATTTACACCTAAGCGTCCCCATCTTATCCTATACAAAACAATCTCAAAGGAGAACTTGGCAATCTCTGAGCACTTAAACGAAAGTATCTAAAATACGGAGTCATGACTCAGAAAAGAAAACCAGGTCAGGCCATCCTTTGAAATGGGCAAGTCTAAGCCATCTTGGAAATAACTGATCATCTCTTGTCTGATGATTTAAAGAATCATTGGTAGAACTATTGGTGCAATTAAGAATGAGCGTGACTAAATCACAGGAGCCCAGGGCTCTGCCACAGACAGGCCTGTGGGGGGCTCTCAAGAGAGAATCTCCTGTCACTTGCATTTTCAAGAAGGTTGCTTGGTATACAAAGCTAAAGCCATTCAAAAAATAAGGGATTGGCAGAGATATTGCCATTCCTCTACTCAAAAACCTTATTGCAAATGGAACATGATATAGCAAAGAAGGAAAAGGAGAGTGAAAATCAGTACAAATCTATCATTTACTGTTGCCTTTTCATAATTACAATTCTTAAATTGCCCAACATAAGGTATAGTTGGTCAGTAAAAAGATGGCTATTTTCATCCTGTACATACTTTGTAAACACCATTTGCATCTCAGCTCAGAGCAGTTTGTGTTCACATCAACACCTACAAACTGAAGTGACTGTGCACTGGGGCCATGCTAGAAATCAGTATCCTCTCTCGGGCATCTCACAGAGAAGTGTGGCAGGTTCCTCCTAGTGGTCTGGGACACGGGCCTCTCAGAGCACATCTGCTTTAGCTTTTAAGTTTTCAGTTGGGCACCTGGTAGTTAGGGTTATCCTTAACTACAACAGGGACTAGAAGAGAAGGAGCACATTTGAGAGAGAAGATATGATTGATTTGGCATTGCCAGTGAGACATCCATGGGGAGATGTCCAGCAGGCAGTCGGAACTGCAAAAGGTTGAGCCATCCTGATCCTCCTCGTATCACTGCAATTTCTCCTTCTGAGGCCCTCTCTCTAGCTCTTCACCCATGACCCATCCCAGAAATGTGCAAATTTTATAGAATTAATTTTGAGCATTCCTTGTACCCTATACTTCAAGTGAGACCACTTAAAACATAGCCTATAATTGCTAAAAATCCATCTTGCTCTTTTTCATATGATTCAACTTAAACATTATCTACATTATATCACTGCAAAGTTAGTCTTTTAAGAAGATTCTTCATGTGATATATTTATTAATCACTGGAAAAACCAACAGTTAAATCATGAATTACCAGCAGAAAGATTCTATTGTATTCAAAATGACAATTTTGTTTAAGATACATACATTAGAGGATCTCAGTTCTCTCTCTCTCTCTTCTTTAGCTCCCTTTCTCTCTCTTACCTATGTATCCATATATTTATCTATAGATAACTGATGACATCCAAATTTATTTTCACAAATACTATTATTCTATGAAATCCATCATGTGCCTTATGTTTTATTTACTAAATTGTTAAAATACTAAGTTGGGAAGACAGATAATAGTTTCTTCTAAAGCGGACCTTCTTAAAATGACAAGTCAATTTAGATAGTAGCACCAGGAAATTGAAGGCAGCATATTTGTACTGGGGTTGAATTGAACTTTTTTTAGTTAAAACAATTTTCATTATATAACCAAATTTCTTATTGGGTTCCATGAATGACCTGTAATTTCACTTCCTTGATGAAAATAATTCAACTTTTAAAATTAACATACAAAATATGCAGCACAAAGCACTCTCTCTATATAATATAAGCAAATTTGAACTATAACAAAGGCTTCATTATGTAGTTTGATTTTAGAGGATTTTTAGCTCCAGGGGACATTAGAGATTTTGAGTACATTTAAGCTATGTGGCATCACTGTCCTCAAATTTAATTTACCAAGAATCATAGACCTAAAAGGAATTCATTAATTCACTTTTTCTAATTAGATTTGGACTCTACTCCTTTGTTGTAGACATTTATATTTAATCATATGAATAGTTGATAAATACACCATTTCAAAACACTGCAGAATGAATCATTTGCTTCTTGCTTGCTCTCCCAGAATCTTACCTAATCATAGCATCATTTTCCAAACACACTATCTCCTTTTAGTGTGTGTCACTGTGATATTCCCCAGCTTGCAAAGGCCCCTCTACCAAACCACACACATGCATATTTTTCATTGTGTCTTAGGAGACTCCAATGCGGTTGTACACAACAGAGAAACAAGATAAAAACCTGAAAGCTCTGTTAGTACATACCTTCGAGGTACAAGATTCCCTTACCACTTCTTCATGACTGGGTCCAGACCCTTTGTAAATTGTCTGGCCATTGAAACTTCCATCTGTTCCCTTGGGTCTCTACCTCTGGCTCTGTTACGTAGTTTAACACACTTTACTCTTCAAAAATTTCCCCTGACATTCAGCCCAAATGTTCTTTAGTCTCACTCACAATTAATACTCTCCAGGACTGACCTTTGTTGGAAGTACAATAAACCATCCCTTTTTCTCCTGAGTGCTAACACTCCTTATACCGTGATCCCTCCCCTAACTCTTAGATGTCAGTGAAAATATTAAAGTGGACTCAAGATACACATTTCAGTACAGCTCAGCTCTTTGATGATAACTGTTCTTAATCTTCAGAAACCAATTCGATCATTGATCCATTTGTTCAACAAATATTTTTTGAGCACCTACTGTGTACTCAGCATTGTGCTAAGCACTGAACCAAAGGGACATAGGCCTGTCATCTATCCTCATTTACACTATTCAAAATCCACTATTGTCTGCCACATCACTCGCAGTAATAGGCTCAGCATGAATATAATTTTTTTCCTTTGCTGAAAACTTGATGTCTTCATATAGCAAGTATTGTATCTCAAATTGAATATTTCAATGAAAACTGGACAATTTTCACTTATTTGGTGCAAGACTAAGGACATTTTGAATATTTTATTCCAGAGGTCAGAGATGCCTTTTGTTCTCTTGTCCAACTATAAACTGCTGCATTCTTTACTCTTAACATATAAAGACTAGGGGTGCCTGGGTGGCTCAGATGGTTAACCATCTGCTTTCGGCTCAGGTCATGATCCCAGGGGCCTGGGATCGAGCCCCGCATTAGGCTTCCTGCTCAGTGCAGAGCCTGCTTCTCCCTCTCCCTCTGCCATTCCCTCTGCTTGTGCTCTCTGGCTCCATTTATCTGTCAAATAAATAAATAAAATCTTTAAAAAAAATAAAAAGACTAATTATTGAGTATAGTTTTCATTATGAGAAAACAGAAAGTCAGTGGAATTCCTTGTAAATCATTATTCTAATTTCTCTGCTTTTTTTTAATTTTTTTTTTTTAAGATTTTATTTATTTATCTGACAGAGACACAGCAAGAGAGGAAACACAAGCAGGGAGAGTGGGAGAGGGAGAAGCAGGCTCTCCACGGAGCAGGAAGCCCAACACGGGCCTCAATCCCAGGACCCTGGGATCATGACCTGAGCTAAAGGCAGATGCTTAATGACTGAGCCACCCAGGCGCCCCTCTCTGATTGCTTTTATAATAGATGTAATTAAAGCCTTTAAAATGTATTCTTTAAACTCAGTTTCTCAGAAGTGATTAAAAAAAATGGTCCCCAAAACACAGAAAGTGAATCAAAATAAGAGGACACAGTCCAGGCACCCTTATCAATGTATTATTTCAATGTATTATTTTCTCTGCTACTTCCAGATCTTTCATTTCATTAGTTGTAAATTCACCTTAGAAAAGGAGACTTTGATAACTCACATCTGAATGCAAGAAGACCCCGGTCCATTTTCTTCCAAAATGAACTCCTTCAGTTTTTCTCCTGATCCCAAAGTTCTTTGTCTTCTGTGATCCTGACCATAATTCTCTTTTCCTGTAGTTTTAGCATCACTAAAAAGGTTAGAACTCATCAATTTTACTGAAACCAATCTTATTATCCCCTACTTTCCTAAACTGTTGCCCCCTTATGGTCCCTTTGATGGTGGCAGTCCCCACCCACCAGCTACCCCACTTAAAGCTTCTGCATTATCTTTACCCATTTCCTTTCCTTATTTCACCATCATCAAGTTTTATAGATTTAATGGTCACATTTCTCTTAACTAGGGCCACCATTCAAGTTTAAGAGGTAATTATACAGGTGTGGTCAAATATCAAGAAGGCGCATATACAAGCAAAGAGTCTGAACTATCATGTGAACAAGGGAGGCACAGAAGAGTTTTAGGCATGGAAGTAAAATTACTGCAGCTTACATTTACTAAATTCAATGCTGAGTGTATAGGCCAGGTTTCTCATAACTTGGTTCCAATTAGTCCTCCAAACATTAATAACTCTTCCTTGATGAAAGTGTTTCATGATCAAATAAACTAGGAAATGCTAGGTTAAAAACAGATTTCTTCCTTTTTTTCTTTTTCTTATTGTGGTAAAATAGACAAAACATAAAATTTACCATCTTGATGACTTTAAATTACAGTTCAGTGGCACTAAGTACATTCCCACTGTTGTCAAATCTCATTACTAACCATCTCCAGAACTTTTTCATCTTCTCACACTGAAACTCCGTACCCATTAAGCAGTAACTCCCAATTCTCCTTCCCCCAGTCTTTGGTAGCCACCATTTTACTTTCTGTGTCTATGAATCTGATGATTCTAGGTACCTCACATGAGCAGAATTGTATGGTATTTGTTCTTTTGTGACTGGCTTATTTAAGGTCTTTAAGTTTCATTCTTTTTTTTTTT